>NW_019957523.1:139198-147590 GCF_002910315.2 Salvelinus sp. IW2-2015 | reverse complement strand
GGGGGTGATATGGTTGTGAGGAGTGATAGGGGTCTATAAGTGGCCTAGCCTGTTTAGGCCAGGGGTGCCGCTAGCGGCACTCCTCCCACATTCCATTGAAAAGGCAGAGCGGCAAATTCAAAAAAAWTTTTTTGAAATATTTAACTTTCACACATTAACAAGTCCAATACAGCATTTGAAAGATAAACATCTTGTCAATCCATCCAACATGTCCGATTTTTTAAATGTTTTACAGAGAAAACACCACATATATTTATGTTAGGTCACCACCAAATAAAATAAGACAGACAGACATTTTTCACAGCACAAGTAGGCTGCAYGTAGCATGCACAAGCCAACCTAACTAACCTAGAACCAACCTAAATAACCTAGAAAAAATTACCTCAGATGACAGTCCTATAACATGTTACACAATAAATCTATGTTTTGTAAAAAAAAAAATGCATATTTTAGCTATAAATCAGTTTTACATTACTGCTACCATCATAGCTACAGTCAGAAATCGCACGGGAGTAGCCAGAGTAAATACGACACCAACACCTAATTACACATCATAAAACATTTCAGACAAATATATGGTGGATAGCTAATGAAAGACAAATATCTTGTGAATACAGCACATATTTCCGATTGTTGAAGTGTTTTACAGCGAAAACACCACATATATTTATGTTAGTTCACCACCAAATACAAAAGACAGACAGACATTTTTCACAGCAACGGTAGCATGCAAGTAGCTAACCTAACTAACCTAGAACCAACCTAGAACCAACCTAAATAACCTAGAAAAAAATCCCTCAGATGACAGTTCTATAACATGTTACACAATAAATCTATGTTTTGTTCGAAAAATGTGCATATTTTAGCTATAAATCAGTTTTACATTACTGCTACCATCATAGCCACCATCACAGCTACAGTCAGAAATCGCACGGGAGTAGCCAGAAAATACAGACACCAACGTCAACTACTAATTACACATCATAAAACATTTCAGAACAATATATGGTGGATAGCTAATGAAAGACAAATTCTCTTGTGAATATAGCCAATATTTCCGATTTTTTAAGTGTTTTACAGCGAAAACACAATATATCGTCATATTAGCTTACTAAATAGCTAACATCACAACAGCATTGGCTCAAGGCAAACGGTAGCATAGCACAGTTCGACAGATATATATGAAATAGCATCCCAAATTGGGTCCTTATTTTGTTGATCTTCCATCAGAATGTTCTCCAAGGGGTCCTTTGTTCAGAACGACTTTATTTGGATCCATAACGAACGATTTCCCTCAGAATTAGCAAGCACACTGGCCGTGCGTTGCTAACCTCTCGTTCTTGAACCAATTCTTGCGACGCATCACGTCTAAAGTCCAGAATAAATTTCAATAATATAATTAAACTATATTGAAAAAACATACTTTAGGATGATATTGTGACATGTATCAAAGAAAATCGAAGCCAGAGATCATATTCACCTTTAAAAAGGTTCTTCCATGAGCCGAGTACAGGTCCTACTTCGCGCCCAGGAAAAAAAAAAAAGTGCGCACGTCTCAGTCCAAGAGGTTGTGTTCAGTCCCTGATCGAGATAATCAACTGATTTCTTCTCTCACTTCCGCATGACATCCAGGTGAAGGCGTATGACGTGTTTCTACAGTCATAAGTGACATGCCCTTTTATAGACAAGCTCTTGAAGAGAGAGTTCGCTTTTGGAAATCTCACTTCCGGTTAGGAAATGGTCTGTAAAAGGAGTTCTGTTTCACTTAGAGAAATAATTCAAACGTTTTTAGAAACTAGAGACTGTTTTCTATCCAATAGTAATAATAATATGCATATTGTACGAGCAAGAATTGAGTACGAGGCCGTTTAAAAATCATACGATTTTCCCCAAAAGTGAAAATAGCACCCCCTGGTCCCCAACAGGCTAGGGTTCAACATGGTGATGGGCTGGTGGGAAGATGACAGTTTTAGGAAGATGATAGTGCAGTGGGAGTGTGAGAGGACAGGGAGGGGTTCTAGAGTTAAAGCAGATAGTGGGTTTAGATTTGTGTAAGGTCAAAAGGAGGTCCTGAGTGTTTTTTCTGTCAGAAGTGGGATCCTGGCTGTCGGAGCGTGGGGTAATGGGAAGGGATTTGAGGTTCTAAGGTAATGAGGTTGTTTGCTTACAGGACATGATTGTTTATGGGGTCGACCATGTTTCATGTGTTTGACGCTATAGAGCAGGGTTCTCCAAAAGGTCTAGCGCGTGCTACCAGTAGCTGGCAGCTCACCTACTATATGTGGAACTCGCCAAACTATTCTGAAAGTATATGCAATTTGTCATGTGTTCCATCGCAAACTGTTATTAACAATTCTTACAAGTATTCGACACCGAAAGCTCCCAGATATTATCTAATCAATGAAACATTTACATTATCCTGCCACTGGTTAGCCACTATTTGCTTAAAAAGCCAAACCTAACACCATATCTGCCAATTAATTACCAACAATATTTCCTCTGTCTAATTGTGTGGTATGTACATATTTCTACCACTCCTGCATTTGTCCATCACTCCGTGTAGCCAGTTGATGTGATAACCGTCTTGTGGGTTGACAAGTACTTTCCCCAAAACCTTCTCAATTAAATGTTAACTGCAAATTAGGCTTACCTGGCAGAAGTCTATCATGAGCAAGTACATAATTTATTTATATTATTTATTATTTGCCATGAAATGAGCAGCAGCAGGATAGAACCATCGCTAAACCAACACATTTGACGGCACATTTCTCACTTGCTAGACGCACAATGGGCGCATGAACCGCTTGTGGGACACCTATGACAACATCCGGTAAATTTGCAGAGTGCGAAATTCAAAATACAAAAATCGTAACATTAAACATTCATGAAAATACAAGTGTCATACATCATTTAAAAGCTTAACTTCTTGTTAATCCAACCGCGTTGTCAGATTTCAAAAAGGCTTTACGGCGAAAGCACACCATGCAATTATCTGAGGACAGCGCACCACATCAAAATACTTTTTCAACCAGCACAGGCGTCACAAAATCACAAATAGCCCCAAGGGTCCCAGCTACACAATGAATGGTTGTTTTGTTCGATAAAGTCCTTTATATCCAAAAAGTCTGTTTAGTTGGCGCCAATGATCTCAGTAATCCACTCGTTCAACATGCATACAAACGAATCCAAAAAGTTACCGATAAAGTTTGTTCAAACAAGTCAAACGATGTTTCTAATTCATCCTCAGGTACTCTAATATCTAAATAAACAATAATATTTAAGACGGAGAATAGTATGTTCAATAGGGAAGATAAATAACGAAGAGCGCGCACCTCATTCACACACTAACAAGACTGCTTTTCTAATTAGAGACACCTTGGAAAAACTACAACTACTTGCTCATTTTGACATCTAGTGGAAGCCATAGGAACTGCAATCTGGGTCCTATCTATTTGTATATCCCATAGGCTAGCATTGAAATGGCCTGTGACCTAAAAAAAAAAAGAATCTGGATAGATTTTCCTTTGGTTTTTGCCTGCCATATCAGTTCTGTTATACTCACAGACATTATTTTAACAGTTGTTTAACAGTTTACTTTGGGCACATCAGTCATATGAAATTCCGAACAATAACCATTATGCTAAAGAAGTTAAAGGGCTAGATGCACAATTAAAGGAGAATTGCACTCAAAAAGCTATTTGTTAGTTTTCCTCCACACCTAAAGAAATTGTCTCTGTTGTGATGTAACCATTGACATGGACTCAGAACATCGAATTTCGTTGTTTCTCTATGAACAATTGACATTTTCAGAGTGAAAAACTAAAAATATATACAAGGAGGAAAAAAGAGAACTGAGAACATCATTTGGAAAATGTAAAGCATCATTTTGGAAAAAGAGAGATTTTATAGGGTTCCCCCATAGAGTTGTTTAGTAGCCATTATTTGACCAGTTATATTGACAGATTATGGTGCTCTACTTTCTCTAGTACACTAAGAACCCGGGGAGAGTTACAGGGGAGAAGAGAAGAATGGGCCTATTTGAAAGCTAGAAATAAAATTGTCGATCACGGTATGTCTTTTTTTTTTAAACGTAGATTGGAGACCCCTGCCATAGAGCATGAGCAGAGCTTTGACCAATGACAGGCAGGGTCAGAGGGCCCAGGGCAGGGGTCAGAGGTTTGTGTGGTTTCCTGATAAAACTCCATAATCCCCTCTAATCTCCGTCACTCCTATTGGCATCCTGCGCCGGTGGGCATAAATGACCCTTTCATCCCTCCATCCCGCTCTCCACCACCAACAGCCATAGAAGAAAAAGATCCACACCCGTGTCACTTCCCATTTCCAAACCCCATCGACACCAAGGGAGAGAGAGGCATAAAAACATCTAGGAGAGTTACACCTGGCGGAAGATGTTTTATTCTTTATTACCCTCTTTTCCGCCTTAATTGCGGTGCTTGTATACGTTCGTGGGGTTCATTTGGAGGCTGATCGTTGGCTATGGCCACCTTGTATTTTACATACCTGGGTGGAATTGAACATTTCCAGCAGCATAAAGGAGGGAGGAGGAGGAGAGAAGAGGTGATTTGTGTTGTGTTCTATTCTTAGTTGCAGTGATGTCAATAACCAGGCTAGTGGTTGGCTGACTGTTCTGTTCACCTTGTGTTATTTATGAACAGTCGGGCAGCAGGACGTGGGGGGGCTGTTTATTTACCACCTGCTTTGTTGGAGGCCACCTCAATTGGCAGAATCAGCCCTAAATGTCCTGTGGATAGGCTGGTGGAAGGGCCTTTTTTTATCAGTACTGTGCTTATCATTGGGCTGGCTGACGCAGGCAGGCTTCCATACTGGGCCATTGAAATATGCAGGCAGTATGTACAGACAGATGCAGGCCGTATCGGCTCGCTTGCAGGCCTTGAGTCCCCCCCCCCACCACCTCTGCAACCCAGTTCAAGCCCTATAAATAAGCAGCTATTAATCAGCCACCCACAGCAACAACTGACCATGGCTGTGACAGCTAGGACCTGGCTGGCATCTCTCTATCGCAACCTCTACTCTCTTTCTTTCTTTCTTCTTTCTTTCTTTCTTTCTTTCTTTCTTTCTTTCTTTCTTTTCTTTCTTTCTTTCTTTCTTTCTTTCTTTCTTTCTCTGTCTCTCTCTCTCTCTCTCTCTCTCTCTCTCTCTCTCTCTCTCTCTCTCTCTCTCTCTCTCTCTCTCTCTTCTCTCTCTCTCTCTCTCTCTCTCTCTCTCTCTCTCTACCTTCTCTCCTACCTCTCTCTCTACCTCTCTCTCTACCTCTGTCCCCCCTGTTCTATCTGTCTTTGCCTTAGTTACTCTCTCACTCTTTCTCTGAAGTGGTTGAGCAGGTTCCAGACCTGTATTTCAGCAGAGAGAGAAAAATAAAATAATCCCTGTGCCTTTACCAGTTTACCTTGCGACCTGATGTATGGACCTGCGAACAAAGACGTCTTTATGGAGAGAATCATTGCAGGGCCATTTGTTGAAAAAGTTTGGATGGTGATGTAGAATTAGGTAAAGGTGTGGTAAAATCAGGGGTCATTTTGTCTCCATTTCATTTACACTGCAGCAGTAATTTATAAATAAAATAGTGTTGAATAAATGTTGTTTTCTTGCCCAGATTTTTCAGAGCACCGTCTCACTATTCCTGACACATCAAATGAACCTTGACCTTTCTTTTCTTTTGGAATGTTAAATGCTGAAATATAGGCCTTGCTCTCTGACATCCAGGGACATTCACAGAGTGTCCTCACTGTGCTGAGATTTCTATAACTTTCTATTAGAGCTACTGAGGAGAGGCTGAAACTGACACTGTGTAGGGCTACAATTAGTATTTTAATTATGCTACGATTGTGTGTGTGTTAGTATTCATGTGTGTTATGTGTTTGTGCTATTATATGTGCCTGTGTGCGTGTGCCTGTGTGTGTAACTGTGTGTGTAACTGTGTGTGTAACTGTGTGTGGCAGGCAGTGCTAATAGTACTCTGTACACCTCCATTTGGGTCTTTTTTGTTCCTGAGTGCCGTGCTCTCATTAAGCTGTCGTTCTAAGCAGCATGGCACCTGCTTTAAGAGAGAACCGTTAGCGGTAATGACAGACAGCGCGCCTGACAGCCTCAATCTTTGCCCCTCCCGACTCGTCCACTTGCTGAAATTAGCTACATTTCACAAACAATTTCACAAACTCGTTAGGCAGTTAGGTGTTTATTGGAAGATGGCAGACTTTCCCTTGAGCGGTGTATAATACACACCCGCTAGGTTAAGGAGAGAACCAACCCACATAATAAGCCACAATTACAGAAAAACTAGAGGCTGAAATTGGTTTCTAATTCATTACCAGACTCCTTTTAGAGGAAGTTTTTTATGGTTTATACGTTTACAACAGTTTTTCTGTTTCTTTTGATTTGGTTCATTGAAAATACTTGGACCCCTTTGTGCTATCCAACCTTACTTGCTTAACTTCAACCCCACCTTACGACCCTTGACCCTTTGCTTACCTCACCACCTATCCTCTGTCAGCACCAGTGTTAATGTGCTAGGACTAGGCCTTGCTCTGTGATTTTACTTTAAGGTCCCCCACTATTATTGACTCTTATTCATTCAGAGTAGGATTCAAAGCCCATTTATTTTCTTTACGGTATGGTGACACTACTTCCTCTGTGTTTATAATTTAGCTTGTTTCAATTTGTGCCCGGCCTCCCCTGACAAGCCATGGCCTTGATGTATCGTTCGCCGCTGTACATCTTATCTGTTGATGTACAGTTTTAACCTTTTCAGAAGGTTGCCTCTACCAACCGTTCCCCCGTCTCCTCCCTCACCACACCCCCCTTCCCAAGCAAGGAATGCATATTGTACAGGAAAGAGGAGCATAACCCCTTTTCCAAAGTCATCTAATGTAAATGTTTAGGTTTTGTTTCCATAACATTTCCATAAAAAGAGTTGGGGCCCATACAGTGGCTGGTTGAGATATGAGAGGGAAATGGAGGCCTGTGTATGTGACTTTGCGGTGAACTTGCAGTGTGCATCTGTGGTCTTTCTCCATTTGTTCGCTCACAGATACAAGGCCGTAAATCACACACTGTAAAACAGGGAATGCAGGACAGTGGTGCAGGAGTATGTACTGATTTTAGGGGCTGGTACAGGAAGAGGGAGGGTGTGTGTGTGTACATGTATGTGTGTGTACTGTATGTGTGTGTACTGTATGTGTTTGTACTTCATGTGTGTGTGTACTGTATGTATGTGTACTTTACGTGTGTGTACTGTATGTGTGTGTACTTTACGTGTGTGTACTGTACATGTGTGAAAAGAGAAAGATGTGTGAGGTCTGCAGAAGCGCAATCACCAGGGGCAAACTATCCTAGTCCCTTCCAGGGACACCTACACCCAACCTGATGATCACAGGAAGAGGCCATAAGATATCAAGGACAACAACCACCCAAGCCCACTGCTGCCTGTTCACGCCGCTTATCATTCCAGAAGTGCAAGGGTCAGTACAGGTGGCATCAAAGCAGGGACCGAGGACTGAAAAACAGCTTTTCTATCTCAAGGCCATCACAGGAACTGTTAACACAGCCACCACTAAACATTTAGGCGGCCGCTTGCCAACATTGACTGACCTCAAACTCCCAGCCACTTTAAAAAATGGGAATTTGGATGGAATATGTTAAAAATGTACCCACTACGCCACTTTTAAACAATGCGCACTTAATAACATGCTGACCATTACCCTAATTACCCATCTCATATGTATATTACTGTAAACTACATCATCTTACTTGCATCTTGCCATCGCTTTTTATGTAATACATGTACCCACTTTGCCACTTTTTAAACTTATGCCACTTTATGTTTTACATACCTACAGTACTCAATTCATATGTGATATACCGTACTCTATACCATCTACTGCATCTGCCATGCGATTTTCCTGTAACACCACTCATTCATATATCATTTATGGTTACAATTCCTTTTATCCCATTTTCACTTGTGGTGTGTTGTGAAGGTAGTAGTTGTGGAATTGGTTAGGTTAGATCTTACTGTTGGATTATTACTCGCATTGTCTGGAACTAGAAAGCACAAGCATTTCTGCTACCACTCGCATTAACAATCTGCTAAACCCATGTGGTATGTTGAACTAATAAAAAATTCTGATTTTGATTTGATTTTGAATTGCTGTTGACCCGGATCACTGTTGCTGCGGAAAAGGAGGAGGTTGAAAGGGGGGTGAGTGTAACGGATATGAAATGGCTAGCTAGTTAGCGGGTACGCGCTAATAGCATTTCAATCGGTTACGTACTTGCTCTGAGACCTGAATAGGGTTTCCCCTTGCTCTGCAAGGGCCGCGGCTTTTGTGGAGCGATGGGTAACGACGCTTCC
>NW_019957523.1:128077-133684 GCF_002910315.2 Salvelinus sp. IW2-2015 | reverse complement strand
GTGGGTGTCAGTTGTTGATGTGTGCAGAGGGTCCCTGGTTCGCGCCCGTGTCGGGGCGAGGGGACGGTTTAAAGTTATACTGTTACACATGTATGTGTGTGTACTGTATGTGTGTGTACTATACTGTACGTGTCCGGTGGGTTACATCATACATGCATTCCTTGAACATGTAGCTGAAGGCTGATGTCATGACACCTGACTACCGCTGCAGGTTGTGGTTATTTACGTCGTCAAGATGCCTTGTTGTCACGCACATGTCAAAGGTCAACAAGAAGATTCATAATCACACCTATACAGTATCACCACCAGTATTGGGGTTAATGTGGTACAAAAGGAATGTTATGTAATCAGAAACATGTTACTTTTTCAAATTGGGTAATATTATTACATTTACTTTGTCAAACAACGTGTGCTTTACTTTCAGAATCATGTCTCTACCGGGTGCGTGTTTCCATGATCCGATTTCGACTTMTTTCCTCATTTAGTTCTTAAGCGAGCGGAGAAAGGCTGTTCGAAGAAATGTCATGACAGCTGCTGTCCTTTCCATTGATCGCTTCTGAGATAGCAAAGCCCATATAGAGGGCTTTCCCGTCTAGTGGCAAGTGTGCCCTCTATCTATCTTTATGGGTCCGTGCACGTGCGGCCCATAACCAGAATTTGCGGCACGAGAGAAAGATTTTGATTGAAAAGTCTGGCTTACAGTATATATGGCTAATTAAGCAGCTCATATATAGTGCAGCACTTGTAGACTAGCACAGGAAAGAACCCCCACAGATGAATGGAGGAACTAGTGATCCAACCTGAGTTAGTAAGTAGCCTGTCTTTGGTAGAGTGGGTGTGGCTCGCCTTGCTCCCTCCAACAGTCAAACAAATGGTGAGATTTATACCACCGTATACCACGGGTATGACAAAAACTGTATTTTTACTCTTCTAATTACGTTGGTAACCAGTTTATAATAGCAGTAAGGCACCTCAGGGGTTTGTAGTATATGGCCAATACACCAAGGCTAAGGGCTGTATCCTAAGAACTTAGCCGTAGTATATTGACCATATACCACACTCCCTCTGGCTTTATTGCTTAAAACCTGTTAAGGCTGCAAGGCAGTGTTGAGTAGCCAGTGAAATCGTGCCCATTTCAAACGGCCTCCTACTCAAATCTTGCTCGTACAATATGAATATTATTATTCTTTTTGGATAGAAAACACTTTCTAGTTTCTAAAAGAGTTGGAATTATTTCTCTGAGTGAAACAGAAGTCCTTCTGCAGCACTTTTCCTGACCAGGAAGTGAAATGTCAGAAATCAATGCTCTTTTCAACATGATGCCTATACATGGTCTTGACACTTAGGAGTCTGCTGACACTCTATACGCCTTCCTATTGCGTGTAATAGGAGAGAAATGCGACGAATATTTGGTTTGTAGCTCATCTTGTCCTGTGGTGGAAAAAACCTATTTCTTTGACGTGAGCGTCCACTTCCGGTACTCTGAAGGAAGTGGGATTGACTTCTGTTTTGCCTTCGTAATGAACGGCTAACATCTCCGGCTCGAATTTTTTTTGATACATGTGACCATATCATCGTAATGTATGTTTTTCAATATAGTTTAATCAGATTATTGAAACTTTATTCGGGAGTTTGCCGTGTTCCGTCCTCTGACTGTGTTTACGTTGGAGAATTTATGCCACTCGGCTCGTGCCAATGCTAATTGAAGAGGGAAATGTGCCATTCTAAATCGAAACAACGACTCATCTGGACAGAGGACACCTTCTCAACCTTCTGATGAAAGATCAGCCAAAGTAAGACTCATTTTATGATGTTATTTCATATATATCTGTCGTGCATCGTGAACGGGTCGTGGGCGCCCAATGTGTCTCTCTATTGTGGCTACGCGGCTAATATAGCGATACATTTGTTTCGCTTGTAAAGACATTTTATAAATCGGAAATATTGTTGGAATCCACAAGTTGCTATCTTTCAATTGCCTGCAAACTATATATATTTCGGAAATGTTTAATTGATGAGTAAATTAGCTAATTGACGTTGGTGTCTTGTAGGGAATATAATTATGGCCTGCTTCTCGGTAACTGCACCTAATTCTCCCCCCCTGAGTGGTAGCTAAATGAATAAAATATATGTTACCTTAAAAATATCACATCTGTCTTGATCGAAAAAAATATGCTATACATAATATATGTTGTTTCAGACTCGATCATCCTCTGATGAATTTGTTTCTTGGTTAGTGGCTATTTATATCTTTATTTGGTCGAATTTGTGATAGCACCTGATGGAGTAAGAAACTGATGGAGTTAGAAAAGTGGTGGCATTTGCTAACGTGGTTAGCTAATAGATTTACATATTTTGTCTTCCCTGTAAAACATTTAAAAAATCGGACATGTTGGTTTGATTCACAAGAAGTTTATCTTTCATCTGGTGTCTTGGACTTGTTAATGTGTGAAAGTTAAATATTTAAAAAAAATAGCTTTTGAATTGCGCGCCCTGCACTTGAGCTGGATGTTGTCATAAGTGTACCGGTGTCGGGCTGCACCCCAAACAGGTTAAATATAACGCGTTACTTTCCACACAAAGTAGTATTGTAAAGTAACATGTTACTTTTGTTAAACCTAATGAGGATTATTACTTTTCCAAGTAACTAATCCCAACTCTGATCACCACGCACATAACATGTAAAACACACACAAACACTCCAGAGAACCCCAAGATCAAACCCATACAGTATCACCACAGACATAACTTATAGTCTCTACTATACTTAGCATGAATGTTCCTATCCTTCTAATGTACCAGTGTTGGTTGTGGTCGTTACTTCTAATAGGCTGTGATTGGTGATTGATCGTGGAATCTTCCAAGATTATGAAGGTTTTATGAACTTCCTGGTTCTCGCTCTGCAGTCCCTGTGTGCAGCTTCCTGTCTGGCTCTTCAGAGACTTCTTCAGAGACCCCAAAACACCCTTTACTGTCTGAGGATAGAGTGTCGGGAACCAGACAGCCTTACTTCACTGTTCTCTCCCAATCTGTTTTTGTGCACGAAGGGGGCTCCTCTCCCGAGCCCAAAAATTCAACTGTGACATGACTTTATGCACGGCAGCTAGAGTTCAAAGAATAGGTATGATATGCGCTACACAGAGGGGGCTACTGGCGGATCTTTGGGGTGTAATAAATAGCTTGAAAGATGATTTATCACATGTCAGGGAGAAGCAGTGAAATAACGCTGTGCTTCTCCAGCAGAACTGCCATTTTAATTGCTTCTGAGCCTTTTCAATGGGGCTCAGGATATATGATGGGGCTAATAGAGAGAGAGAGAGAGAGAGAGAGAAAAACACCTTACATTTGAATGTTGTCTGAACTTGACTTTTCTTAGGCAGCTTGGCAAGTAGTTATTTTTCATATTGCTTTAGAACAACACTGTGAGCCAAGGCAAAGTATCTTTCTGTTTGTCTGTCGGGACCTGGGGAGTGAAGCACTGTGAGCCAAGACAAAGTGTCTGTCTGTCTGTCTGTCTGTTTGTTGTCGGGACCTGGGGAGTGAAGCACTGTGAGCCAAGCAAAGTGTCTGCCTGTCTGTCTGTCTGTTTTTGTCTGTCGGGACCTGGGGAGTGAAGCACTGTGAGCCAAGGCAAAGTGTCTGTCCTGTCTGTCTGTCTGTCTGTCGGGACCTGGGGAGTGAAGCACTGTGAGCCAGAAAAGTGTCTGTCTGTCTGTTCTGTCTGTCTGTCTGTCTGTCTGTCTTTCTGTCGGACCTCGGGAGTGAAGCACTGTGAGCCAAGGAAAGTGTCTGTCTGTCTGTCTGTCTGTCTGTCTGTCTGTCTGTCTGTCTGTCTGTCTGTCTGTCTGTCTGTCTGTCTGTCTGTCTGTCTGTCTGTCTGTCTGTCAGGACTGGGGAGTGAAGCACTGTGAGCCAAGGAAGTGTCTGCCTGTCTGTCTGTCTGTCTGTCCTTCTGTCGGGACCTGGGGAGTGAAGCACTGTGGCCAAGGCAAAGTGTCTGTCTGTCTGCTGTCTGTCTGTCTGTCTGTCTGTCAGGACCTGGGGAGTGAAGCACTGTGAGCCAAGGCAACGTGTCTGTCTCTGTCTGTCTGTCTGTTGTCTGTCTGTCTGTCTGTCTGTCTGTCCTGTCTGTCTTCTGTCTGTCTGTCTGTCTGACTGTCTGGTCTGTCTGTCTGTCTGTCTGTCTGTCTGTCTGTCTGTCTGTCTGTCTGTCAGGACCTGGGGAGTGAAGCACTGTGAGCCAAGGCAACGTTTGTCTGTCTGTCTGTCTGTCTGTCTGTCTGTCTGTCTGTCTGTCTGTCTGTCTGTCTGTCTGGTTTGTCTGTCTGTCAGGACCTGGGGAGTGAAGCACTGTGAGCCAAGGCAAGTGTCTGTCTGTCTGTTGTCTGTCTGTCTGTCTGTCGGGACCTGGGGAGTGAAGCACTGGTGAGCCAAGACAAGTGTATGTCTGTGTCTGTCTGTCTGTCTGTCTGTCTGTCTGTCTGTCTGTCTGTCAGGACCTGGGGGTGAAGCACTGTGAGCCAAGGCAACGTGTCTGTCTGTCTGTCTGTCGGGACTGGGGAGTGAAGCACTGTGAGCCAGAGCAAAGTTGTCTGTCTGTCTGTTGTCTGTCAGGACTTGGGGAGTGAAGCACTGTGAGCCAAGGCAACGTGGTCTGTCTGTCTCTTCTGTCTTGCGTCTGTCTGTCTGTCTGTCTTGTGTCTGTTCTGTCTGTCTGTCTGGTCTGGTCTGGTTGTGAGCTGGGCGGCCTGGGGAGTGAAGCACTGGACGTCGAATAGGTTGTAGTTCTGAGTTGTGAGGCACACATGGCGTATTGCAGACAGGTTGTTACTGCTCCTGAACAGATGTTCGATCCTGACCCGGGGTTGGGTCTGATGCGTGTCATGCTGTTTCCGGTGACCGATTTGGGGCGAGTGAAGTCAATCGTACTGTGAGGTCACATTAGCGGAGCCGAGTTGGATGCTGATTCGTACGTGTATCAGCAGGCGTGGATAGCGGGTGCGTACATCGACTCGATTACAAAGTGAGGCAAGGGATATTCAAGCCAACGCTAGTAAAAAGTCATCGTACAGCGCGTACGCTAGGCAGCGTAGGAGATAGGTAAACCGCGTAAGAAAGAGATATATCTGACATTCCGGTTCACAAGTGTCTGGTTTCTTGATCTGTCTTCCTGTTGTGTCTGGTCTGTCTGTCGCGACTTGGGGAGGTGAAATGCACACTGTAGAGCCCACAGGTGCCAGACGTAAGTGTGTGCCTCAATGTCTCCCGCTCGTCACATTCCTGGGGTCTGGGGTGTATATCACTATCTTGCATTTGGTCCTGGCGTTCTGTGGCTGTCGGGATGATTGCTGTCCGCATCCAGTACAAATCACGGCACGTTTGTCTGTTGCTGTTCAGGTACCCTCTGGGGTAGTGAAGCTATCTGTGAGACCCATGCAAATGGATAAGATCCATGAATGTGAGTGCGGGTGGGCTGGAGTTGCCCTTCACGCCACCTGGTCCAATGTCCTGAATCCTGTGGTGTGGACCTTGCGTACTGCGCTAAGCCTGCGGCTGACTATATACTACTCAGTGTAGTGTCTGCGAGGGCGTACCGGTTAGGGGTGT
>NW_019957523.1:118786-125392 GCF_002910315.2 Salvelinus sp. IW2-2015 | reverse complement strand
CTGTCTGTCGGACCTGGGAGTGAAGCACTGTGAGCCGGCAAAGTGTCTGTCTGTCTGTCTGGTCTGGACTGGGGAGTGAAGCACTGTGAGCCAAGAAAAGTGTCTGTCTGTCTGTCTGTCGTCTGTCTTGTCTGTCGGGACCTCGGGAGTTGAAGCACTGTGAGCCAAGGAAAGTGTCTGTCTGGTCTGTCTGTCGGGACCGGGGGGTGAAGCCTGTGAGCAAGCTAAGTTCGTCTGCTTGTCTGTCTGTCTGTCTGTCCTGTCTGTTGTCTGTCTGTTCTGTCTGTTCAGGACCTGGGGAGTGAAGCACTGTGAGCCAAGGCAACGTGTCTGTGTTGTCTGTCTGGTTGTCTGTCTCTGTCTGTCTGTCTGTCTGTCTGTCTGTCTG
Organism: Salvelinus sp. IW2-2015; assembly: GCF_002910315.2. NCBI lineage: Eukaryota > Metazoa > Chordata > Actinopteri > Salmoniformes > Salmonidae > Salvelinus > Salvelinus sp. IW2-2015. The sequence continues at coordinate 125,004 of NW_019957523.1, read as the reverse complement.
TCTGTGTTTGTCTGGTCAGGACTGGGGCAGTGAAGCAATCTGTGAGCAAGGCAAGTGTCTGTCTGTCTGTCTTGTCTGTCTGTCTGTCTGTCTCAGGACCTGGGAGTGAAGCACTTTGAGCCAAGGCAACGTGTTCTGTCTCTGTCTGTCTGTCTGTCTGCTCGTCTGTCTGTCTGTCTGTCTGTCTGTCTGTTGTCTGTCTGTTTCTGTCTGTCGTCAGGACCTGGGGGTGGACTGTGAGCCAAGGCAAGTGTCTGTCTGTCTGTCTGTCTGTCTGTCTGTCTGTCTGTCTGTCTGTCGGGACTGGGAGTGAAGCACTGTGAGCAAGACAAAGTGTCTGTCTGTCTGTCGTCCTGTCTGTCTGTCCTGTCTGTCTTGTCTGTCTGGGGACCGTCGGGGAGTGAAGCATGTGAGCCAAGGAAAAGTGTCTGTCTGTCTGTTCTGTCTGTCGGGACGGGGGAGTGAAGCACTGTGAGCAAGACTAAGTGTCAGTCTGGTCTGTCTGTCTGTCTGTCTTGTCTTGTCAGGACCTGGGGAGTGAAGCACTGTGAGCCAGGCACGTGTCTGTCTGTCTGTCTGTTGTCTGTCTGTCGTCTGTCTGTCTGTTGCTGTCAGACTGGGGAGTGAAGACTGTGAGCCAAGGCAAGTGTCTGTTTGTCTGTTGTCTGTCTGTTGTCTGTCTGTCTGTCTGTCTGTCTGTCTGTTCGGGACCTGGGGAGTGAAGCACTGTGACCAAGCAAAGTTGTCTGTCCTGTCTGTCTGTCTGTCTGTCTGTCTGTCAGGACCTGGGGTGAAGCACTGTGAGCCAAGGCAACGTGTCTGTTTGTCGTCTGTCTGTGTCTGTCTGTCTGTTGTCTGTCTGTCGCTGGGAAGTGAAGCACTGTGAGCCAAGGCAACGTGTGTCTGTCTGTCTGTCTGTCTGTCTGTCTGTCTGTCTGTCTGTCTGTCTGTCTGTTGCTGGTTGTCTGTCTGTCAGGACTGGGGAGTGAAGCACTGTGAGCCAAGGCAAAGTGTCTGTCTGTCTGTCTGTCTGTCGTGGACTGGGAGTGAAGCCTGTGAGCCAAGAAAAGTGTTGTCTGTCTGTCTGTTGTCTGTTTTCTGTCGGGCCCGGGAGTGAAGCACTGTGAGCCAAGGAAAAGTTGGTCTGTCCTGTCTGTTCTGTCGGGCGCGGGGGAGTGAATGTGAGACAGACTAAGTGTCTGTCTGTCTGTCTGTCTGTCTGTCTGTCTGTCTTCTGTCTGTCTGTCTGTCTGTCTGTCTGTCTGTCTGTCTGTCTGTCTGTCTGTTGCCTGTCAGGCCTGGGAGTGAAGCACTGTGATCCAAGGCACAAGTGTCTGTCTGTCTGTCTGTCTGTCTGTCTGTCAGGACCTGGGGAGTGAAGCACTGTGAGAGGCCGTGTCTGTCTGTCGTCTGTCTGTCTGTCTGTCTGTCTGTTGTCTGTCTGTCTGTCAGGACCTGGGGAGTGAAGCACTGTGAGCAAAGCAAAGTGTTGTCTGTCTGTCTGTCTGTCGGGACCTGGGGAGTGAAGCACTGTGAGCCAAGACAAGTGTCTGTCTGTCTGTCTGTCTTTCTGTCTTTCTTTCGGACCTCGGGAGTGAAGCACTGTGAGCCAGGAAAAGTGTCTGTCTGTCTGTCTGTCGGGACCGGGGGAGTGAAGCACTGTGAGCAAGACTAAGTTGTCTGTCTGTCTGTCTGTCTGTCTGTCTGTCTGTCTGTCTGTCTGTCTGTCAGGACTGGGAGTGAAGCACTGTGAGCCAGGCAACGTGTCTGTGTGTCTGTCTGTCTGTCTGTCTGTCTGTCTGTCTGTCTGTCTGTCTGTCTGTCTGTCTGTCTGGTTTGTCTGTCAGGACCTGGGGAGTGAAGCACTGTGAGCCAAGGCAAAGTGTCTGTCTGTCTGTCTGTGTTGTTGTCTGTCTGTCTGTCTGTCTGTCTGTCTGTTCTGTCTTGTCTGTCTGTCTGTCTGTCTGTGTCTGTTGTCTGTCTGTCTGTCTGTCTGTCTGTCTGTCTGTCTGTCTGTCTGTCTGTCGGGGCCTGGGAAGTGAAGCACTGTGAGCCAAGGCAACGTGTCTGTCTGTCCTGTCTGTTTCTGTTCTGGGGAAGGAAGGAAGGACGGACGGACCCGGACGGACGACGGACGGAAGGAAAGGAAGGAAGAGAAGGAAGGGAAGGAAGGAAGGAAGGAAGGAAGGAAGGAAGGAAGGAAGGACCTGGGGAGTGAAGCACTGTGAGCCAAGGCAACGTGTCTGTCTGTCTGTCAGGACCTGGGGAGTGAAGCACTGTGAGCCAAGGCAAAGTGGCTGTCTGTCTGTCTGTCTTTCTGTCGGGACCTGGGGAGGCAAGCATGGAAATAAAACAGCTGGTCTAGTTTACCTAGCTTTAGTGGGGCAGTTTAGTTTATAATAATACTTTTGTGTGTTCTTATATTTGTTCTATTTCACACATGTACAAGTGTGTTTTAACATGCAGGTATGAATTGGAAATGTTTTTGGGATATCTCACTCTGGCTGAGACACTCTGGATCATGTCGACAGATTTCTCTCCTTGTCGGGTCAACGATTCAAACTAGCGACCTTTCGGTTACTGACCCATCACTCTAACCGCTAGGCTACCTGCCGCCTGTGAACTCTCGCTGGGCACTGTGCACTGTACAGGACCCTTCCCATGACAGATAGGTTTCTGGGGATGCCTGGGGCTTTGTTCCTACTATGATTATTMTTATTTCAGTGCCATTGTAAGGTGATCCGGTGTGTATATCACTGTGTCAGTGGGATCTTATCACACCGGCAGCTTTTTGTTTGATTCAGCACAAGTTRCCTGGACAGGGATCAAAGGAGTACATCTCAGAGAGCTTATCTCCTCCTTTATATCTCTCACTCTCTAATTCACTGTCTCTGCTGCAAATGTCATGCTCCCCAAATCCAAAGTAAACAGCCATAAGCATATGGGATTTGGATGGAAAACTATCTGAAAGCTACTTTAGTATCTCACTATGATGTCACTGTTCTGTTGATGAATGCCTTGCTTTGATAACATGAACATTAATGTATTTCTGTCTTCTCCCCCTCCATAGGTTTGGTCCAGGACTGGTCATCTACTGGCATGGTTTCATTGAAGAGCTGGACAGCCAGAGAGACAGAGGCATTCTGCTCAAAGACTGCTTCCCCTCTGACATCGTGGCCCTCTGCCACGGGACCAGCACAATCACAACTGACTGACTGACCGGCTGACACTGACCTGAACAAGGGGGGGAGGGAGAGGGCAGGGGGAGAGGTGGGGGTAAGGAAGGGTATCCCAGAGCATTGCAGAAGTGAATACGTGGATCCGGAAGCAATTTAGCTTTCCTGTGGCGCGAGACTACTGGCCAACATCTGCCCTGAACTCCAGATGAACCTCCCTCATCCCATCCCCCTTTCTCTCTCTCCGTCAGCCAGCCCAGAGTCAGGCTCATACCTCGGTGCGAAAACAAGGCTGGGAGGTCTGTCTTAGTGCTGGTCAGCTTGTGGCCCCCACCGTGGCTCCGGAAGCCCCTGGAAGAGGACAGGAACAAAGATTGGCCAGGGCAGGACATGCCCTTACCAAACAGTGATCCCTGGCCCTCGTCACTCGCTCCTTTGCTCTCCATAGGCAGATAAGGGAGGTGGGTTTTGGGGAAAATGGGGGCAAACAGTCACCCTGCAGGAGGCAAACAGATCACTTCTGATTGGCTTGGGACTTTTCTCTGACCTCTTGCCCTCTGGTTTTGAAAATGTTGTCTTTATGTTAGGATATGTCACGTTGATAAGAGAAATGTTGTCCTGCTCAAACAGGTTTACAAATGTGAACATGTGTATTTGAATCTCTTATGGACTATATGTTCAGTCCTGTTGTTTGTCATTCTAAAACATATGGAATGCACTGATTGTATACTTTTTGAATTATGAAATATTATCCAAGTAAGAACAGGCACTCACACAAAGCACACTTCCATGTGCAGTATGTCCTGTAGGGGATAGAATGYTCTTGGAGCCACAGCACCAAACCGTGTAGACGTCTAGGTACATGCAGACACCTGATGTCCATGGAGTGGCTGAGTCTCTCCAGGTGTCGTTGTCTTTTGCTCATCTTTCCAGCCTGAGAGAGATCCTTTTATTTACAGCTCCTAATGGAAGAAACACAGCTGAGCCAGGAGCAGTGGAGATAGCAGCGTAAAGTTGAATTATGTTTTTAGAGGCATATATTCACTGCCAATAAGGGGTCCTTCTCGTCTCTGAAAAAGAGTATGAAGACAGAAAAGGGGGTGGCGAGTGGGGGTGCATTTACCCAAAATAGTCATGCATACATTACAGTTCGTGAAGCATCTTGGAGTAAAAGTTATTTTTGAAGTCTTGAGCCCAAAATACATTCATAAAACAACCTTGAAATATATTCTTTATTTAATTTGCCATAGTATTTCCCCATTAAAATATAATTTCACAGTGAAAAGAACGCAGATCAAACCACGTGATACAAGCACTGTCACGCCCTGACTGTAGAGATCTTTTTATTCTCTYTGTTTGGTTGGTCAGGGTGTGACTCGGGTGGGAAACTCTATGTTCTTTATTTCTATGTTTTGGCCGGGTATGGTTCTCAATCAGGGACAGCTGTCTATCGTTGTCTCTGATTGGGAATCATACTTAGGCAGCCTGTTTTGCCACCTTAGTTTGTGGGATGTTGTTTTTTGTTAGCTCTGTGAAGCCTACAGAACGTGACGTTCGTCATTCTATTGTTGTTTTGTTTGGTGTTCTGAGTAAATAAAGAATCATGAACACGTACCACGCTGCACCTTGGTCCACTTCTTCCGACGGGCGTTACAAGATACATATGGCCACCAATTCACCAGCCAGTGCAAGGTTTGAGGATTCAGCTCCACTGACACTCTGCTTAGAGTCCAGTCCTGCTGAAAGATTGAGAGGAGCAGGCCTCTGAGTGAAGGGTCACCGTGGGATATGAGTGAGATCAAAAAATGTATTCTCTCTCTGCTCTCCTAATCATGCCCAGACCAGACCTGACCTGGTCCTCAGCCTGACTGGCTTTACTGGTGACTGTTTTGTCAGAATCCTGTACTTCCCTCATACTGGTGGGATATACAGTGGGGAGAACAAGTATTGGATACACTGCCGATTTTGCAGGTTTTCCTACTTACAAAGCATGTAGAGGTCTGTAATTTTTTATCATAGGTACACTTCAACTGTGAGAGACGGAATCTAAAACAAAATTCCAGAAAATCACATTGTATGATTTTTAAGTAATTAATTTGCATTTTATTGCATGACATAAGTATTTGATACATCAGAAAAGCAGAACTTAGAAACTTAATATTTGGTACAGGAACCTTTGTTTGCAATTACAGAGATCATACGTTTCCTGTAGTTCTTGACCAGGTTTTGCCACACTGCAGCAGGGATTTTGGCCCATCCTCCATACAGACCTTTTTCCAGATCCTTCAGGTTTCGGGGCTGTCGCTGGGCAATACGGACTTTCGCTCCCTCCAAAGATTTTCTATTGGGTTCAGGTCTGGAGACTGGCTAGCCACTCCAGGACTTGAGATGCTTCTCACGGAGCCACTCCTTAGTTGCCACTGGCTGTGTGTTTCGGGTCGTTGTCATGCTGGAGAGACCCAGCTACGACCCATCTTCAATGCTCTTTACTGAGGGAAGGAGGGTTTTTGCAGATATCGCGATAACATGGCCCATCCACCTTCACTCAATACGGAGAGCCAGTCCGTAAATGTCCCTTTGCAGAAAGCATCCAAAGAATGATGTTCACTCCATGCTCACGGTTGGATGGTGTCTTGGGTTTGTACTCATCCTTCATTCTTCCTCCATAACAACGGCCGAGTGGAGTTTAGGACCAAAAGCTCTATTTGGCTATCCGAATCATACTTCTCCCATTCCTCTCTGGATATCCAGATGGTCCTTGGCAAACTAGACAGACGGGCCATGGGACATGCGCTGGCTTGAGCAGGGGGACCTTGCATGCGTGCGTATGTTTACACTCCATGACAGCGTAGTGTGTTTAGCTAATGGTTTTTCTTTGAGACTGTGGTCCCACTAAGATCACAGTCTTGAACAGGTCCTGACCGTGTAGTTCTGGCTGATCCTCACCTTCCTCATGATACATTATGATGCCCCACAGGTGAAGTATCTTGCAATGGAGCCCACAACCGGAGGGTGATTGACCGTATCTTGAACTTTCTTCAT
>NW_019957523.1:84772-118395 GCF_002910315.2 Salvelinus sp. IW2-2015 | reverse complement strand
CAGTTGAAGTGTACCTATGATAAAAATTACAGACCTCTACATGCTTTGTAAGTAGGAAAACCTGCAAAATCGGCAGTGTATCAAATACTTGTTCTCCCCACTGTATGTGTATGTACGCAAGAATGAGTGGGGTGGATAACAGTAAAGTGTTGCATCATGTGTTACCCTTAAACCTTTAGCCGGCTCCCATTTAGGCCTGGGTCCCACCATGAGGAGACCGGGGGATCGTGGCTGGGTCAGTCAGGCCCTCTGCACCAAGCCCTCTGCTCCAACCTCAAGCCCCGGTACAAAACAACTATCCCCAATGTCCAGTTAAACACTGCCTTATGGCTGGGGCCGTGGAATGCTTAGACATCACTTTACGGCTCCTCTCAGAGACAAAAACAAGGTTTTTCTGAACAGAGGGGGGAACATTTCAGTGAGTGGCGAATAAAGAAAGAAAAAATGTGTCAACAGCAGATTCATTTCCTCTCAGGTTTCAAGCCTTCCTGCCATTGTTTTCTAAGATGGCTGTCTTACATAGAGGAGCCAGGGTCAACCCTTATAAATTATTTTCTGCACACAATGCTAAACCAAATAGGGATTTGTTTTATCCACTTCAAAGGTTCTGGGTCAACCCATGCGTCAGCTGGAGAGATTTCCATGATGTGAGAGCAAATTTAGAAAAAGGTTCCATCACATGATTTTGTGAAAGTTGATGTCTTTATTTTGTGTTTTCCTTGCCCTCCTCTTGTCTGCTGTCTCTTTTTAGATTCATTGTTCTTGTCACAACAATGGGGCAGTGAAACGGCTCTCCAAATAAGGATGGTCTGGAGTGGAGTAATTACAAGCCTCTATATCAATACAATCCAGTTTTTAAATACAATCCATTGACACTGGTGGTCTATAAAACTATAAAGTGGAGGTTCAGGGACTTTTTTGTAAAAGTTGTCTGTAAACACCTCTGCATTAGCTGTGTGTTATATACTGAAATGCTTACCCTTTTTATGAAATGAAATGCCAGAGGTATAAGTTCGATCCTTCCAGTTGAGCAGACGTTCAGAACACCAAACCAACTTTCTCAGAGGTCTTGGTTATTTATGGTGAGGGAGCCCTGGCCTGTATCTGCCCCAGGCATCATCTTTCTCCTCCATGGGAGTCTCCCTGCCTGCTCAGCCTCTCCCCACCACGAAGACATCCACCGACGGGTGGAAATATATAAAAGTTCAGACTGGCCAGGCCCAGATTAAACGCATGTTTTGGAGATGGGTCGAGTAACATCAAGGGGAATCGGTACTCTCTGTGCGCAGGCCTCAAGTGGAAACCGATATGTTAAGCACATTTTTTTCATATTTTTTGTTCAGTAACAGTAATCAAAGTTTATGATTCAAAGAACAAAAATGAATCATGGGAAAAGCAAGATTTTTTTATTGGCAGTGTGGTGGAATTCTGACTGACAGGATAAGGGCTTCAGTGTGTGTTCGAAGGGAATCTAGACAACTAGCACATCCAGGCCTAGTGGTTGAAACTGAAAGGGGGGTAGAATGACTCACTGGCAGTGTGGGACAAGCAGAGGCAGTCCTTAACTTTGGGAGAGAGAGAACTTCAGAGGGACGCTGATCGCCCTCCAAAAATTATTCCTGACGTGACCGGAGATCGCATGCGCCTCAACGTTAGGCTTACCAACGCTCGGCAAGCCACTCAAATATCCCAAATTCTGTGACGGCCTTAAATGAGCAGCATGGAGTATCGGTTTAAGCCCTTCTGGTAACACAAGTCACTTCCCGTTAAAAGTGACTGCCAGTTGGTGGAAACCCAAATATCTGGGATGGGGATACTATGTTGGAACGTTGGAAGGTGTTGACTGAGGATTCTTACTAAGTGAGGTATTGCATTTTAACTCATGTGCCCATTTGTAAAAACAGTGTGCTTGAGGTGTAGCCATGGCTTCAAATAAATCCTAAGCACATATTTGGGGTTCCTCCGTGTGCGACGTGATACGCTGTGTGTCTGTAGGCATCGTTTAGGACCATGAAGTTCTTCAGGGTGAAGCTGATAGGCTATACATGAGCCATATCTACAGTGGCTATATTTGCGTGTCGGCTTTGATTTGAAAGAAGAAGTATGAAAGAAGTAGAAGTGGAGAGAAAGAAAGCAGTCTTTGAGTGGAGTGGAGGAAGGAGTGAGGGTTGGTTTGAGTGAAGTGGAGGAAGGAGTGAGGGTTGGTTTGAGTGGAGTGGAGGAAGGAGTGAGGGTTGGTTTAAGTGGAGTGGAGTGGAGGAAGGAGTGAGGTTTGGTTTAAGTGGAGTGGAGGAAGGAGTGAGGGTTTGGTTTAAGTGGAGTGGGAGGAAGGAGTGAGGAGTGAGGGTTGGTTTGAGTGGAGTGGAGGAAGGAGTGAGGTTGGTTTAAGTGGAGTGGAGTGGAGGAAGGAGTAGAGGGTTTGTTTGAGTGGAGTGGAGGAGGAGTGAGGGTTTGGTTTGGGTGGAGTGGAGGAAGAGTGAGGGTTGGTTAAGTGGAGTGGAGGAAGAATGAGGGTTGGTTTAGTGGAGTGGAGGAAGGGTGAGGGTTGGTTTGAGTGGAGTGGAGGAGGAGTGAGGGTTGGTTTAAGTGGAAGTGGAGGGAGGAGTGAGGGTTGGTTTAAGTGGAGTGGATGAAGGAGTGAGGGTTTGTTTAAGTGGAGTGGAGTGAAGGAGTGAGGGTTGGTTTAAGTGGAGTGGAGGAAGGAGTGAGGGTTGGTTTTAAGTGAGTGGAGGAAGGAGTGAGGGTTGTTTTAAGTGGAGTGGAGGAAGGAGTGAGGGTTGGTTTAAGTGGAGTCCCAGGAGGAAGGAGTGAGGGTTGGTTTAAGTGGAGTGGAGGAAGGAGTGAGGGTTGGTTTAAGTGGAGTGGAGGAAGGAGTGAAGGTTGGTTTGCGATGGTGGTGGAGACGAAGGGGTTAGGGGAGGTAGAGAGACAGCCTGCATGGAGGCTGCAGCATTGCCCACCTCAAAGGTCAGACCCCTTGAGTGGCATTTGGACTCTGACAGAGGTGACCCAGATACTGTGTGATTTCCCCTTCCCAGCGTGGGTCCAGCCCAGGCTCGGTGACATACACCGGCCCACACCAATGCACTGGAGGGGGGTGTAACACTAACAGGGGTACAGCAGGTGTGATGGGAGGGGAGGGGAAGTAGGGTGTGTGGGGTATAGTTCTGTCTGACATTCTAAAAGAGGTAGGAAAATGTGATTATTGGAGGTGGAGGGAGAGGGGTTTGGGGGGCGTGGAATCTGATACAGGAAAAACAAATGCTGGTGCACCCTCCCACTAGCCCTCCGATTGTGAGCGCCACCGACCTGATGAGAGCTGTCACTGGCTTGTTATTAAGAAATAAATGTACTTAGGAGCTGGCGAAGGGGAGGGGGGTGGTAATATTATGGGCTGTCTCAACCACAGGCTGTGATTAGTGATGAGAGCGCAGAGCATAGCCTCAGACCTGATACGGAGCCCAATCGGAACCCACTAATGCTGCTGACAGCAATGGGCCTGGTTCTCTGTACATGCTGCATACTGCACCACACTCAAGATCATTCGTAAATACATAGCCCGGCTTTTGTCAAAACAAGCCCAATGATCATTTATCAGTGTGTAATAAATCATGACCTGAGATCCTAACAACACTGAGATGAGACGACCCGCCATTATGTACTGCCCCTGCTTCTTTTGGAACTGTTTGAAAAGGCAGATGTGATTGGTTATTTTGTTAAATTGTTGCCACAGGCAACATAATATTTTTGTCCTGGAAAATTGTGGAAGGGCAGGGGTGGAGGGATGGAGGAGCGATGAAGCTAAGCAGGATGCTAGCCGGATGAGTGGAGAAATGGAGGGATGAGGGGTTGGACTTGTCTTTTTCGTGATGTTTTATGAGCATTTTGTTGGGCCTGGTCGTGGAGAGCAATTAACTCTGGCGAGCAATTAACTCTGGCTGTGAGCGTCGTGTTGGCTCCTGTGCTCCCCGTCTGAGAAGTGGGGGCAGTTTGTCACTTTTACAATTCATTTTCCCCCAGAACCTTCCAACACCGCTGGATTCAACCTGGCTGCCATGTACTTGTGTTCCATGTGACAGGTGAATAAGTATACACCTCCACACCAACACATCCTCTATCCACTATAGTTGATGGGAGGTCACTCTGCAGAGGCATTAATGATGGCGTTCATTTTTAGAGATGCAATGATGTCAAATTGTGTTGGACGGTTACGGGCCTAAAAAGACATGATGCTGAGATGAAAAGAATCACCATTAATAATGTCTACATATTGGTTTGTTTACATATCAGATCATGTGAACAATGGACGAATAATGACGTGATGTACCGTAAAACTTAAATTAATCGCAGTCTCAAATAGCCACCTGTCCCTTTTAATAGCCAGGCATCGGCACACAATTCAGATAATAAACGCCTGTTTCAAATAAACGCCGGGTCTAAATGAAAAGTTTACGAGTGAACTTCAGTGAGTACCATAAAGATTGTGTAAAATAACAAAAGGAGAGCAACATCAATGCCATGGATGAAACAGCATGGATCTCACGCAACAAGATCGTGTGGTCTCACTTCAGTATTCAACGTTTGTCCAGGGGGGCAATTACGTCTAGGGGTGAAGTGAAAGTAGGTAAATATTCTACGTTTGTCCAGGGGGGCACAAACATTTGTGGGTGAAGGGAAAGTAGGTAAGGGTTAAGATTGTTAAAGCAGAATAAACTAGACGGCTAAGCATAAATAAACTTGACTAGTGGACGGTATTGAAGGCATCTCCGGATGTTTTGGGGAACTGGACAAACATGGAATAGTGAATTCTATCTGGTGGGATCCATGCAATTATGGGGAATACAAGGGCCAAAGAGTGAGAGAATAGTGCTGAAGCACGAAATTGGGGTGTGTGATTAGCAGCTTCGTCTTTGCAAGTCTGATCTGCAATGGATTTGTTATTATAATGTTAATACTGGTCATACTGGTCACAATAAACGTGTGGTAGTCTTTTCAGAATTGTATTGAGCGAAAGCTGAACGCACTAAGGAAATAGACGCCTGGCTCAAATAGAAGCCTGTCTTTAATGAGTGCTGTTTGTGTTCAGTGATTGAAGCAAATAAACGCCCGGGATATTAATCAAAGTTTTACGGTAGCAATCTTATTCAGATGTCACAGCTCACTTAAACCCCATGGCCCTGTTGTAAAGGAGTTGTAATGGTCTGTTCCCAGTGGGTTAGAGAGAAACCCTAGCCCGGCCATTCAGGTGTGCTGCAATAAAGTGCTTTTCACATTCTGAAGACTTCCTGTCTCCAGTGGCATCCTCCGTTTCCTCCCCCACAGCCAGACAACAGGCTTTCTATTGGCCCAGCCGCTCTGTATCACAACGGTCCCAGTCCCCCAGGTATTACTGTACCTAGACATAGATAATAAATCCTCTCTTCACCAAAAATAAGAGCTATCTGGATATTGACAGCAGTTGAGAAACAAGCCTGACTTGTTTGTCATTCTTCAAGCTTTTTACCATTGTGGATGACTGTCTGTGTAATTAAAGTTTGGACATCCCACTGTTGCTAATTATTACCACTAGCTACCGGTGATGGGCTAAAAAAGTTAGCAGTCAGCGCTGGAGCTACTGACTGCTAACAGGCTCCTGCTACAATATATATACAAAAGTATGTGAACACCCATTCAAATTAGTGTATTCTGCTATTTCAGCCACACCTGTTGCTGACAGGTGTATAAAATCGAGCACACAGTCATGCAATCTCCATAGACAAACATTAGCAGTAGAATGGCCTTACTGAAGAGCTCAGTGACTTTCAACGTGGAACCATCGTAGGATGCCACCTTTCCAACAAGTCACTTCGTCCCATTTCTGCCCTGCTAGAACTGCCCCAATCAACTGTAAGTGCTATTATTGTGAAGTGGAAGTCTAGGAGCAACAACGGCTCAGCCGCAAATTGGTAGGCCGCACAAGCTCACAGAATGGGACCGCCGATTGCTGAAGCGCAGCGCGTAAAAATCTTCTGTCCTTGGTTGCAACACTCACTATCGAGTTCCAAACTGCCTCTGGAAGCAACGTCTACACAATAATTGTTTGTTGGGAGCTTCATGAAATGGTTTTCATTGGCCGAGTAGCAGCACACAAGCCTAAGATCACCATGCGCAATGCAAAGCGTCGGCTGGAGTGGTGTAAAGCTCGCTGACATTGGACTCTGGAGCAGTGGAAATGTGTTCTCTGGAGTGATGAATCACATTTCACCATCTGGCAGTCCGATGGACGAATCTGAGTTTGGTGGATGCCAGGAGAAAGCTACCTGCCCCAATGGGGCTGTTTTTCATGGTTCGGGCTCCTTAGTTCCAGTGAAGTGAAATCTTAGCATTACAGCATACAATGACATTCTAGACAATTCTGTGCTTCCAACTTTGTGGCAACAGTTTGGGGAAGGCCCTTTCCTGTTTCAACAAGACAATGCCCCCATGCAGAAAGCGAGGTCCATACAGAAATGGTTTGATGAGATCGGTGTGGAAGAACTTGACTGGCCTGCACAGAGCCATGACCTCAACCCCATCGAACACCTTTGGGATGATTTGGAACACGACTGCGAGCCAGACCTGATCGCCAAACATCAGTGCCCGACCTTACTAATGCTCTTGTGGCTGAATGGAACCAAGTCCCCACAGCAGCAATATTCCAACATCTAGTGGAAAGCCTTCCCAGAAGAGCAGAGGCTGTTATAGCAGCAAAGGGGGGACCAACTCCATGTTAATGCACATGATTTTGGATTGAGATGCAGGTGTCCACATACTTTTGGTCATGTAGTGTATCTGTGCCCTCCGCCTGCCTGCTTCCCTCTGCCCCCACTCTACACACACACGCACACGCACACGCACACACACACACACACCGCACACGCACACGCACACACAACACACCACACGCACACGCACACGCACACCCAACACCACACACACGCACACGCACACACACACACACACACACGACCACACACGCACGCACACACCCACACGCCAGCACACAACACGCACACGCGCACACGCACACCGCACACGCCACACACCAACACACACACACACACACACACACACACACACACACACACCACACACACACACACACACACACACACACCACACACCACCACACACACACACACACACACAGGATAGCTGTTGCATAGTTAGGTGTTTTTCTGTCTATGACATTAATTAGCCATGAAGGATAACACCTACAACCCTATGAAAGTGTTTCAGTAGCTAGATACATGGATGTAAGCCTAACAGTAGGCTTACTTGTGATAACATGGTGTAAATACTCATTTTGATTCAGGTGCTCTCTCGGCTGAGAAGAGAGTTAACGTGCTGCAGAATGGATTCAATAAGCTATTGATTATCGATGACTGAAGTATAGTGGCACATTCATACTGAGTCGGTTCAATTAATGAAAATGGACAGGCCAAGGAAGTAAAAAAATACACCGAGGGGAACATAGTAATGTGCGGGATTTTTTTTTCTGGTTACTGCTGATATCTTCTTCCACCTCCCAATGTAACAGTATTTCCGTTGAGATTAGACAGCCTGGCAGGCTGGGGAGGATGCGTGCCCTGGCATTTTCGATTATTTGACGTTTAGAGGCGARTTGTCAGACACACACAAACGTGGATTTCCCAAATTAGCGACCAGCTCACTCAAGTTAAATGACAGCGTCGACATTTTGATTTAGGGTGGGAAATGTCTAAGTAAATTGATTGACATAGCCTTTATATTACTGAAATTATACAAATATTAAATACACTGCATTATGAGTTCTAAGGCATTGATTATAATAAATAGTGTTTTACAGTGTGTAATATGCAGCTATTTTTATGTTATCTTAATTTCTTTCGAATTTTGAAATCAGACGCATCTTAATAAATGTTAAATTCATGAGGCCTATCTTACATTTTATGCTCTGTATTTTCTAAATATGCATTCCTTTTTCGGGACATTTGATAATTAGGCATTATCTTCTTAACTCTCTTCCGGGGTTGTGTGGGGTCGTTAACGAAGTGGCCATTCCTATTTTGACCATATTTGTCTCGAAAGTGTGGGCTAAATCTCGTTATCGAGTTCTCATTTTCTGTCTCTTTAACAATTTTTTTCGTCAGAGTGAGCAGCAAGAAACCTTGGGCATCAAATAATACCCAAACTAACCTTGTGTAATCTGCGTTTACACTGTTTATAGTGTGAATTATTGTGGTAATTAGGAGAAACTACGATTTTCCTGTGATGTATTATCAAACTAAATGTCATTGCCCATTAATTAAATTACTGCAGTAGCATTGTGCACAATATCTTAATTCATACGCTAAAGCTTTGCAGTATATGTTTTTATTAAAATAACGAAAAAATAAAATTGCTAATAATAGCCATAATAATAATGGTTTATTGTTTTCATTTGAATGTTGTGTATTTAACAAAGTACTGAAATCAATACATTCCCTCTCTCCTTGAACGTTTCCCTCTTCAATATGTTCCTCAAGGGGAGAGGACGTGTAAACTATAAATCAGATTGGGCATATCCACCTGAAAGTGCCACCGACTCTCCCTCTGCCTATCTGTTTTCTCTTTCCCTCTCCTTCTCCTTGTTCGGATACACCATTACTATGTCTTGAAAATAAGGCGCAGTTTATACTGCCATTCGAGAAGATAATGGTTACTGATTCCATTCTTTCAGTCATAATCTTCAAGTGGGATAAAATGAATTGTCGTCGTGTTAGCTACTCAGAGCAGGGTGCTTCTGGTTCACTGCTGTGTGACTTTAGCCGTGCTGTTTACTCTTAAGCCTGACAGTCCAGAGCAGAGATGGCTACTTGCTTGGCTTGGTTGTGGTGTTTGAAACCTCACTAGAATACACAAAGGAACGAGACGCCTTGCTCGCAACGGGTCCCTAGAGCTCACATATTTACCCTAAAATCCATTTTTATTGATTATACCATCAATGGCCCCCTAATACATGCATAAGGAGGTCTATACCTGTGAATAAATAGATGTTGAGAGTCTTTTCACCTATATACAGGGTCATCTTGGCTGTGGACGCTAAGACCAGATAAGCCTGTATTGACCATTGTTTTGGACATTTTGGTTATGTAGACCTAATAACTTCGTGAATGTTTCATAATTCGTTTCATAAAACGTATAGCATAGTGGTTGAGGACTGTGGAACAAACATAAATCGAAATGCTTTACAAATTAATGATATATCATCAATTACGGGGAGATATATGTGATTTATATGTAGGCTATTTTATTTTCCCGATCCTTGCAAAATATGAAAGCAAGCACCTGAATTCAAAATCCACTAGGCTATAGCAAAAAGTATGAACTCTCAAGAGCGAATATACAAAAACAATTGCAAGTAAATAATTTTCAAGGCATTTCCAATATGTTGTCAGCTTTTCGATATACCATCACTAAATGCATCAATATAGTGRAGGCCAATTCAAAATGTTAGAATGAATACGTGTCTAGGGGGGAAGGAGAAGGAGAACGCAGCTCAGTGCATTCCAAGTGAACACATTATTTTATCTTCCAGAAGGGGTCGCCATGATGTTGTAACACAGTGCCCAGGCGTCTGCTTGTAGCCTACTCGATAAACATGGGGGGAATCTCTTGCTGCTTGTCCCTGCTCTCTGCCCTCCATCCTCTTTCCCTCTCTCCTTCTCTCTTCACCCCCTCTCTCTCTCTCTCCACTGCCCTCTCTCTCCTTTTTCCTGCAGCGCCCTACCTTTCATTGCCAGAGCCCTTCTGTTATTTACAGTTCTCATGAAATGTCTCACTTTGCTGCCCTAAGCTCCCCGCAAGGTATCTACGGTTTTTTGTTCAAATAAGTGTAAGAATTATACATAAAGGCAAGTTAGAGACGACGAATTATAAACATTTGTGCCCCTGTTAGTTCCGCCGAATGAGGCAAGATTTATTTGCTGAGTTAAATCCTCGAGCTACAAACCGTGATTATTTCAGTGGAAAACTGGTCAAATGTTGACAACCTTTAAGCCCATGTAACGCTCAGCATTGGGGAAGGGAACCTAATGAGGAAATATCAGATCGTCCGGCCCTAGGCTGGCTTAATTAAATGTAAACTTATTCAAATATAAAGGCTTGAGCTGCACCTCGCGGCTTAACTAAACTCCCAGCTTTTTCCCTTTATTGGGCTTTATTTATTCTCCACTCACACGTGCAAATCCCCTTCTATTTCCCCAACGCACCGACTAGAATGACCATTGCACTGCATGACCATTGCACTGCAGCTTTCTATTGCCAATTCTGCCCCCTTTAGCTATGTGATTTAACTAATTAGAAAAATGTAATTCATTACATTTTTAGAGAGGAGGAGGGGGAGATCTCAATCTGTCACTCAGTTTTAAGAAGACAAGCACCACTGGAGTGTAAAGAAATCGGCTCTGATTCAAAAAAGCGACCAAGCGCAAAAAGTCCTCAACATTAGCCTGCTAGTTATTAATGTGATTTCCCCCGGAAACAGAAAACCCCATCGTTAGTTTTCTCTCCTTTTCCACAACATCATTTTGATGCATGTTTCCACTCTCCCATAGATTACGAATGGCCTTTTAAGTATTTACTATTTAGGCTGTGTGTAGTCAGTGGGATGCAGGTTGGGATATTGTGGCAGTGGTGAAGACCTGACTGTCTGATGAATCTCACTAGTCAATAGTCATTTAATTATCTCATTATAATCATGCCTCTGAATTATAATGCACGATTGGTGATTTTTATTTGTTTATTGTAGCCTGTAATGGTATGATTTTAAGCAYATTTCAGAAGAAAAACTATGCCTGTTATTTACAAAACTATTATTAGGCACATCATTATCAATGGGTATTATGATATAAATGTTAATGTCATTATTTTTATTATATTAGTAGTATTATTACTGTGTTGCCGACTTTGCTGCATTTAAGTATATTTTATTTTAGGCTATAGGCCTATTTCTTTCTTACTTCAAATAAAAATGGCTTTCTGTAAATGTGTGGGGTGTTTTATTTTTCTTGCTGCAGGCACTGTTAAAATAAAAAGGAACGCTTTTATTCGAATACAGTAGTTGTGTGAAAATATCATAAATGATAAATAGGTTGTAGGGAGCTGTCTTCAGCATATGCGTTCATCAAGCGTACATGGGAGTTAGCATGGAGAATTAGGAGAAAGAGTCAGCAACATTCCTGCAGGGGATAAGTTGGTGACAATTAAAACACACACACACGGAAAGAGATACCCTCACTATATGCATATGCTGATAAATTACTATGCTGGGTATTTGAACACATCCCTCTCCTTCATATCCAAACACTGTCCTCAATAGGGGTATATTGAAGTCAAAGAAAACATACACTTCACTGTAAAACAGCATTTATGAGAAGGCCTCCGAAAGATTGTTTTTCAACCGAATGAAAAGTATTTTATATTCAGTTGGAAACTGTTTAATAGCCTATTAGAAACGCACTCAATACCAACCGTTACTGAAAGTGTTTACATCTCATTTTTAGACAACATATTGATAAATCAAATATTTTGGCATCCTCYTGAACCAACAGGGGATCCGATTAAAATATCTCCACCATGTCTAGTCATGTCACAGCAAAGCAATCAAACACTATCTCCAACGCTCCCTCCGTCAAAGTCAAGTTTGTTTCCTATCCTCCACCAACTCGATATCCGTCCCTATTCCCTATTTAAATGAAATTACGTTGAAACAACGTGGAATAGACGTTGAATTGACGTCTTTTCCCAGTGGGAAGCGTCCCTTGGCCTCCACAATCCGTTTCCGTGTGCTATAATAAACCATTTTCCCCGTCCTTTATTGATCAGTCAGTCCGAGCTAATGTAATTATCCTCATCAATAGGGGACTGCAGGGAGAATCATTATGCGGTTGACAATGATAAATGATCACCGAAATGCGGCCTTTCCCCAGCGGACCCCTGCCTCTGACCCGCTCACATACACAACGTAGTCATAGAAACACCTTATGGCAAAAAGAGAGAACTGCTGAAATGTTAAAAAAGGAGGTCAGCATTCAAATAAAACAAAAACACACAGAGATAGAAACCCGCCCTAAATAAAAACTGTTCCCAAAGCAAGCCATTTCTGTGAGGCCAGCTGCAAAGCGAAGATGCGTGAAGCCCCACCACTCACGCGCACCCACTTACAATGCAGCGTTTAGAAAGAAGAAAGCTACAAACTTAGAGCAATGTAGGTATAACCTGACACACAACCGTGAATAAAATACCGTTTATTTGCAAAAAAACATCTTAGTAGCAATGGCATTTTGTAGGCTGTTTCTTGAGACTCACTCCGAAGAGCCCAAATCCTGAGTCAGTGTTGCAGATGGAATAACCTACTTATCAAGCTGCTATATAAGAGACGATATTATCAGAAGGTTAGGGCTTTATTAACGTGTTGCCTGTGTACACACAGCCAGCAACGGCGTCGTGTTCTGCAGGGTATTGTGGACATTTAATATCGTTGTCTGAGACTGGGGAGAGGAGAGGAAAACGGTCTGGGAAGGTGGTTTTGTGTTGTGCAGAGAGAGCAGTGCAGGGGGACTATTCCTTATTTTATTCCTGCAGCAGTACCCGAACTAGTTTTGACAGGGAGGAGATGAAGGGGCGGAGTTGTTTAGCTCGGCTGGATCATCCATCATTCCTGTCACACCGAATCGGCAAAGGGAAYCAGCAGAGGCAATCTACCTTCTGTCTCCTCGAAAAGGGAGAAAGGGAAAAAGGGAGAAAAAAACTATTAATATTAAAATCCCTCCTCCACCCCACGCCACCGCCACAGCCACTACCACCATCCACAATAATCCAGGCGTTTTCTCTCTTTTATATCAGATCATCTCCACACAAAACGGGGGCTTCTTCCGTTTTATCCACATAGAGGATGATAAAACATCTTATAAGCTTTTAAACAATTCAAATGATACATCATCAAATGCGTTGTGAACGTGGATGAAAAATAAACAGTTTTCCCAACCTGTCGAAGGAAGGCCCAGAAAAGTGTTTTGTATCTTAATTTTACGCAGTTTTTAAACATTGATGTGTAGAATATTTTTGCATGTTTACTTCATTATTTTATTTGGTTTATGTTTCAATATATAGGCCTGCATATTTTATTCCTGTAATATTGAAATACTCATTAAATTATTTGTATTCTATTACCAATGCAATCTTTCATTTTTAAATGCTTTTTTATTTTCACGTTTTCAACTGAAACTCTTGGATGCTGCACAATTGGTGGAATAAAATAGATTGACCAAACAATTTGAAAACAAAATAATAATATACCTTATCAAAATCATTTTTGATTATTATTATTTTTTTCCCCGAGGATGTTGAATGATTAGAAATGAAATACATTACTATCAAGCGATGATTATTCAGCGGATTGGAAAACTGATACAAAATATCGATAATCACATGAACTAATTTGTGTTTTTGCTTAATGTTTAAGATCATAAGGCATTTCGAAGTTTGTAAGTTGCAATGGAAGTGAACATAATTAACAGCAATATTTCCCTTTTCCACCAGCCCTGTGCTTGCAACAACCCAATATCCTATATAGTCTTGAAGTCACCTAGGCTACAATAACGGGTGAGCGGTAAATAAAAGGGAAGCCCTGTAGCCCTAACGGTTCTCTCCTACTGTAGACTATTCGAAGGACAAAATACCACGTGTATGGTGTAGTGACAGTGGGACATTCAAATATGACAGAAAGTATTAAATATATTTCCTGTAATTAAAAACATAAGTATTATTATTTTGTATTATATGCCTATTATCAACTGCTTTCGCTGTGTGGAAAAGAATAACACAATCCACTATGTTTTACAATAGCATAATGGACAGGAGTGTAAAAATAAGCCCAGTCCATTACAACACTGTTGGAGTTAAAGCCGCTATCTGAAGTGCAGAAAGATTTCTTCCTGCGAGACAGGGAGATTGTCATTTCTAGTTTAAGGCTATGACTTCTATGGCCGCGGGCAAACACTGGCAAAGAGATCTCAAAAGAATGTGAGTGAACCCGTGAGCAAATCGGATTATGCCGCCAGGGGTCGCTGTAAAGCGGCGGAAATATCCACTTGCAGCACATATAGTTTACTGAGGATCTGTTCTCAGTTGGAAACGGCTGCAGCACAAGGGAAGGGACAAATGAATGTTCTATTGTTTGGAGCTAATGCAATTATTTGTCTGTGATAACACTCAGGTGACTGTAAATAGGCCTATGTTAAACTTGATCTAAATCGATGATCTGTTTAAAACTCTACCATAAAGGCATGCAAATCATCTCCACAAGTCTTTGCGCCTCCTAATTTCCACTGAAAAAAGGGAAAAGAAAACAAACCATTGCAAATATAATTTAAACACAAATTTAAAATGAATATTAACTTATTAATTTGTTTGGTTGCAACAGGTTGCATTGTGAAAATCATAAAATGACATTATGCTTCATTCGACTAAAGTGGCGCAACTCCCTTGGGGGTTTTGCAACTATAAGCCTTGACAGGTTAGGAAACCAAAGGGTGCGGAAATGCTCTGTCTTTGAATGCACAATTGAGCTTAGTAGGATTACCTTAATATTGCCTAGCTATTTAGCCAAACATTGTTAAACATTTTCTGTCAGCACCATGACAACTTTGCAATAATAATAATATACAACCTATAATAAAAAGTAAACCCACTACTACGTAATTACTATTAGCCTACTCTTAAAGTTATGTTTAACACACAGCACACAAAAATCTAACAAAAATCAAAAATGAAATATTTATTACAGCATTTGTGACTGAACACCTTTTAAACATTACGTCACAGTCCTCATACAAGTATTTAAGGTATTTTTGACAAAGCTTAAGGGAGACGGCATTTTATCATCTAGTGAGGAACACGTGCTGAAAAAGGAAGGAATTCATGGACATACAATATCAATGCCACAGCAGATCTGAAACTAGCAAAAACATTCTTTTTCAATTGAGGTAAACACATAGAATATCTAACATGAAACAATTAATAGACTGAACTCTGTACGAAGTTTGTTYCAATATTCTCTTAGCTTTTTCCCAAAGCTTTGAGTTCATAATTTAAGTAATTTTTTTGTCTTTTTGTCTTTTTTATGTTTCTTGGTGCATCAACCATCAATTGTTTCTCCCAGTGCCAAAGAATTCACCATTGTGTCAGTATTGTCCATATGGCAAGTATGTTGATCCAGAGGCAAAGAAGCAAAGTAGGATGCTGCTTTTCCACTATTACGTTTCCTTCAATAGGCTCTGTCAATGAGAGTCCAGGATACAAAAAAATAAAATAATAGTCAAATAAAAATGTATAAAACCAACACAATCCAGTGCTTGGGCAATTCAAACTAAGAACTTTTTTTGTATATACCTACAGGGTAACATTCATTCATGAATCAAAAAAAGAGGGGCATTAAACATGTTCAAACTGAATCTTCTGGAGAGATCAGGTGTCATTTAGCAGCCTTTTCCCATCATGCCCTGTTCTTTATGGGGGACAGGGCCTATTCTGCCTGTCGCTGTGGTTGGGAGCAAGTGGGCGTCCGTTGTTGAGATGTTCCATCTTTTCTTTTTAATAGGGCTGCTGCGCCGCCGAGACAGTTTCTCCTCCAGGAAGGAGCACACACAGTGTGAGAGAAAGGGTTCACCTTTTATTCTAGAACTAGCTCAGGAAATTGAGTGATCAACAAAAAATGCAAACATTTTAACTTAGTTGCTATACTTTTTATACTACAGTAGTTATAACTCTTGGAGTCTTTTTGTCTTTTTCTTTTTTCTCTCAATCTCCCAGAGTGATTCCGTTTTGAAAAATGAGTTGAACGTGTCACTGGAGAGAGTGTGCACTGTGTGTGTGCGAATGCGTGTGTCTTAAGTGTGTGCGTGTGTCCGTGTTTGCGCACGTAAGTGTCTGTCCTCAAAACATCTTCTGTTGATCTTTAACAAAAGCCCAAGACTTTACAAAGTGTTTATGTCAGCTTGGTCCTCCATTTGGATGAAAGTAACAATATTGAAAAGTTTAAAAAAAGAAAAGAAGAAGAATCATCACAGCTCATCTGGAATTCTGTTTTTACTGTCTAATAATGGTCAAAAGGGTTCTGCTTTTATTCAGAAAAATTGTCTGAAGATATCTTTGTTTTAGGGTTGTTGATGTTTGTTTTCTTCTCTTAGAAGCTACTGTTGTTGTTGATGTTGTGGTAGTAAAGTTTGCTTATACTATTGGGCATGGATGTCCAAGCCTTGTCCTCCAGCGCTGGGGTCAATGGGGGTCAGCAGGGGGGGGGGCTCTCTGCAGACATGGTGATTCCTGGGTGAGAGGGGGGTCCTCCGTGCATCAGCATGGCGGGGTGATGAGGGTGGTGGGGGCCGGGCAGGTAGGGATGGAGGGGGTGTCCATGTCGAAGCTGGGAGGGGTGAGGGGTCATCTGATGAGTAGGGTTGTAACTTGGTGGGGCCATGCTCATGCCCATAGGGCCAGTCTGAGGTACGTACTCCCCTGGCATGCCTTGCAGACCTGAGAGAGAGTGAGAGGTTTAGAAACAAGCACTCACCATTTCTTAATACTAAATTCCATTAGCGTGACTTTGACATAAAACAATACATTCATTTATACTTTGTGTAAAGTGAGCTCATCTTGCGGTGTAGAAATGAAGCTTTAAAAACCATACTAGCTACATTTAGGATTACACATATCCCAAAAGCTACTTCAGAGATTTGAATTCAAGGAGCTAAACAAGCGATTGTATCACTCTATTTTAGGTGATGGAGAGTCCTTCACAATGTCAATAGAATCATGGTCAGTTCMCAGGTTGGAAAGTGATCTCCAACCATCCAGACACTGTCGTTTTGGATTACGTATGGAGAAGCTAGCAGCCGTATTGATGTTAGCAGCACTAATACTTTTACAGGCAGAACAGTCAATTCCCCCGCTGAATGTAGTGACAACCCAAATAGAGGCGTTTTCTCAGGGGGACGCGCTACTGGGAACATATTTGATTTAAAACCCCTTAAAGAAGTTATTAAATCATTTAGAGCTCAGTTAACTATCACAACATGCCAGTCTAAGAATAGCGTTCAAGGCTTTGCGTTTTCCCCTCCAATAAGAGGCACTTTTAAACAAAACAAAGTGCTGCTCTTGAAATAGAGGGAGTGTGGGTTTAGGAGTATAATGACAACAACTGCTAAAGCACAGAGACAGCAAGAGATGGAGGCACAGAGAGATAAAAGGAGGGAGAGAGAGAAATGTAGAGCGAAAGACAGAGGGAGGGAGGAGGAGGAGGAAAGAGGGAGGGAGGAAGGAATATGCTGATGCGATACCCCTTGGTATGGAGAGTAGGACCCTGTGTTGATGTGTGTGGAGACCCCAGCCTGTTGGCATTCCCTCACACTGTGCCTGGGTGGTGGAGACAGAACCTGCTCAGTGTTGCCTCTGTTTGGGTATTCAGGGGGGGTTTGTTGTCAACAGACCAGAGGGGAAGTAGTGGTGGTGGAGGAGGTGGAGGGGGGCCCTGGGGCCTGGGACTGGGACTGGAGTATGGGAACAGGCCTGGTCCAGAGGCCTGGACGCTCGGGAGGGAACAGACAGGGAAGCGCAGGCCTGGGCCTGAGGTTGGGTACTTCTGGAGCTCGAGCCAGTGGGTCCTGGACCAACCCGGCCTGCTTTGTAATGTGAACCCCTGGGGAATTAACCCTGCTGAGGAGAAGGGGTGGGGGAGGGGTAGCAGCAAGGTCACCAGGCATGCTCACTCTCCACATTCCTCCACCTTAATACACTGCAATTAAGAAATTACACAAGAGGGCCTGGTGAGGGGAGGGGGAGAAGGTGGGGAGGGAAGGGAGAGGAAAAAGGACAGCAGAGGCAGAGATTAATGACCAATCTCATTGGCTGAAAGCCGGGCAGCCATTTTCTAATACTCGCTATCCACATCAGTTCATTGGAAATGCACATGTTTGTCAGAACGCTCTCTTAAAACCTCACTATCGGGGTCATAAAATAGGTAAATCAATCTGGGCATGCTGTGTTGGGCTGGGCTGGGCCGGGCTGGGGTGTGAGGCGAGGGGTATGTGAGGGGTGCTCTCACCTCTATATAACCTGGAGCGGCTCCTGTTAAAAGGCCCAACAGATGTTTTTGACACTGTAAGCTGGTAATCTCCAGTCTTGTAAGCTGCAGTCATTCTGTTAAGTAGATCTGTGGGCCCCCCTTTATTAACAGGAGTGGTACAACCATCTGAAGACAATAATGGTGACCAGTCTCTCTCCCTCTCTCCCTCTTTCTCCCTCTTTCTCCCTCTTTCTCCCTCTTTCTCTCTCTCTACCTGTTCTGTTCTGTCCTGTTCTGGCAGAGCAGGCCTGCTCAATGGCAGGCGATAATTAAGTACCAAATATACCATATTGTGTGGCAGCTTAATCATATCAAGAGAGGATAATATTCCTCTG
Source organism: Salvelinus sp. IW2-2015 (assembly GCF_002910315.2). NCBI lineage: Eukaryota > Metazoa > Chordata > Actinopteri > Salmoniformes > Salmonidae > Salvelinus > Salvelinus sp. IW2-2015. The sequence continues at coordinate 99,900 of NW_019957523.1, read as the reverse complement.
TATTAAGCTATTAATGTTATTGGTCATGAAGCATAAAATATGTTATGTAATTAAATAGTCCAAAAATTATATAGCCTATATTAAGAATTAGCCAAGCTGAGCAAATGTTGTCTCTATCTGCCTGTTTTAGGGAACATTGCTTCCTGAAGGGTTTTTATCCCTGATGCCATTAACAAAGACAGGAGAAGAGGAGATGAGAGAGGGAGGAAAAAAAGAGGGGTGAAATGGGCTCTGTCGATAGAATTGGCTATGGTGACCCTATGGAAAATCCAGGCCCAATTTACATATAAAGGGTTCTTTTAATCAAGGTAAGTGTTATTATATTGTGCCTCATTGGGCAAAGGAGTTTGGGTGTTCAATAAAATCTCTTCTGCACCGCTGCCTTTGGGATGTGATATGTCTTGATTTCTCAAATGTCAGCGATGTGGTGCTAGCGGGAGGCAGAATGGCCAGGCTTAATCAGACGGCAGCCATTTAGAGTCTGTGTGTGTGTGTGTGTGTGTGTGTGTGTGTGTGTGTGTGTGTGTGTGTGTGTGTGTGTGTGTGTGTGTGTGTGTGTGTGGTGTGTGTGTGTGTGTGTGTGTGTGTGTGTGTGTGTGTGTGTGTGTGTGTGTAGCGAGCGAGAGATTCCTTCCTTTATAACACAGCCATTCTTTAATGTCTCTGGTCCTTTAAATGGATCTGTGTGTGTCTCATGTCGGGGCTAGTCAATGCCCCTCGAGTAGAAAACATCCAAACACACGCCCTCCCCCCATCACCCCCCTAAACTCGCCACCCCCACCCCACATTGAAGGATAGGCCATGTCACCCACGGCCCGTATATCTCACCCGGGGACCGTAATGTACTGCTGCGCTCCGTCTTTGCATATAAGATAATTTGGGCATCAATCGTTCCCCAGACAGATTTATGTCACTCGGAGGACAGTTTCACGTCTCCTTCTTTATTGCTTCACTGGAGCCTGCTTAATTTCTCCCCACCAGACCCTGCCTCTAGAGATGTTATTTTTTCCTTAAATGTCCAACATTTGCATTGGCTGTCGGAGATGGGGAGAGCGATGGCCCTGTTGGGATAAATAAATGTGTGGCATCGGTACATGCCATGCTAGGCCAGGGTTGTTGTTGGGGGTGAATGTTTTCCTGTTGTCTTGGCTGGCGCCACAAGTCCCCCCCCCCCCTCTCCCAAGGACCGACAGGAGAAAGCCTCACGACATGGCGACTATTCCCAGTCCTTCCATTCATCCTTCAGTAGCTAGCTAACCCCCCTTGCTTACCCCCCTTTCTCCCCTTAAAGCACCATGCTACACCAATCACACTCACTGGTTGTCGTGGGGGTTGCTGTGGGGGAGGTTGTTGTAAAATTAGGGTGCGGATGGGAGAGGGATTGTGGTGGAGTAAGGGGGATTGTGGGTACAAACCACAAGCCCAGAGGTTTGAAAAATACATCCAAGGAAAAAAGAGCCCAGTTGTACTTACTTCCCCCTTTTTCTTTGCGTTTTACTTTACAAGATGGAGGTTACATGTAGTGCCATTGCCCATCCATGCCCATATTCATCCCCATTCCACTCATAGGCCCTAGAAGAGGGGAAACACGCCAGAGAAAAGATCAGCAGAAGGTCAAAGGTCGAATCACAGATGGGTCAGAGCAGACAGACACCCTGGTAGAAGTAATGATTGGTTAAGTCTGGAGAGAAAACAGCGGAGAGAATGGAGGAAGAGAAGGTTCCGTAGTAAAGAGTCTAAAACCGTTAGATAGTTTAAGTCCCCACAAATCTCTCCATTTGTTACAAAGTCAGATGGGTGAAAAGAGAGACAAGCAAGGCAGGCAGCAGGCAAAGGGTGATACCCAGGGGAGTTGGAGGGTGGAGTGGAATGACTTTACTAGGGTGCAGTGATATCATCAGTAGTGTTGTGACATTGGTTAGTTTTGGCTTGATGAGGCTGTCATGTACAGTACAATAGTCAGTGCTGGGGTGATATTTCCATGGCTAGAGTTGTTGGTGGGTGTCCCTGTCAGTCTACAGTAGTCACAAAGTAAAATGGGTTGCATTGGTGCCTGTACACATACACAGTCCAGTGACTGGTATACAGTTTGCAGGATAGGAGGAGGAGGGCTTACCAGCTGGCCGGATCCCCATGTGCTGTTGGCCATCCAGCACGAAGCTGCCCATGGGCTGGCCCTCCGGACTGTACGCTGCTCCTTGACTCACTGAAGGATCAAGAAGAAAACCTGATTGTAGTCAAAACGTGGACACAAAGGAAGGGAAAGAAAGAGAAGACACACCACACAATCAGCTTATTGTCCCAGCTCTGGCCCAAACATACTGCAACACATTGTGTCCCCGATGACTGATGCATGACATGCAAACACATACAGTGTGAGTACACACACACACACCAGAGACACACACACACACACACACTTTAGCACTAGAGAACAGAAGAGATTAAGCATTGTTCTCTAACAGAGAAAAGAAAGCATGCAGTTTGACGAGATCAGAGCGTTCTGTCAAGACCATCACCAGCCATTCCCCAAGCAACAGGGATGTTATGGACAGGGACACAATATAGAACATCACTGGACAGGGACACAATATGGAACATCACTGGACAGGGACACAATATGGGACATCATTGAACAGGAACATAATATGGGACATCATTGGACAGGGACACAATATGGGACACAATTTGCACAAATATCACTATTTATCCCCCTGCAACTGTCATTATTTATCCCTGCAAATTTAAATGACTTAAAATATCCAAATTACAGAAGGTGAAAGGACTGATTATGATGATTATTTACAAATTAGATTCATATCATAATATTATTATAACATTATAATACTGTGTACAGTAGAAATCAAATTACACCATACTGTCCTATTATTAGACCTATTGAGTAAGAGTATTGTGGAGTCTAGCGAACAGCATATTCCCGGACTAAACAGCCTAATCCGGAGTAATCTGTAAACCCTGAAGATTAGGGGAAGCTGTAAATCATGCTGTTTTTGGAGAGATTGCTGATTGACACACCCTAAACACACGCTCTCCCTTCTCTGTCTATCTCTCTCCTCTCTTTCAAATATTCCCAACAAACCGCAGTAATTGTACTGGGAGTCAGTGCGATTTGGAAAGGCACGACTCATTTCAATAATTGCTTAACTTAATTTGCACAAATCTCCTCCCCAATTTGTGGGGCTCTCTCTAGACTCGGAGCTAGCTAATCAACAAAAAGCTTTCCCCCTCAGAGACATATTACTTGCCGTTTTTTCATAGTAATGTCACAGTCGATGCGGCATAGGGTGGCTACATAAATTCCTGTACAGATTATTTGCTCAGTTTCAGTGGCATGTTTATGACTCAATCTTTCAGTCGTTTTTGTCGTCTGACCATGGTAGATATGGAAAATCAATGCCTGATCAATTTACAATATGAACCCATCCTTAATCCTTTTCAGAGGAATGGACGTCTCTCCCTACGTAGGGCGGCCAGCCAGAAATCAGAGATCAATGGATCATATAAACTCATTCTCATCCGTTAGGTTGTTTTTCATGACCGGAATGAATTAATCGCCCATAATTACTCAATTGAAATGATGAAGTTCAATACAATCGCATATATAGGACCCTTGATATTTCAAATCTGGGCTAAGTGAATACAGAGCAACATCCAGAGGACTGACACTGGAGGGAATTGAGTGAATTAAAAAACACAAAGTAGATACCAATTGAAACCCTCCTCTCTTCTTTCCCCCTACCTATCCCCCCAAAAGCTGTGAAGGATAGAAGAAAAAAAAATACTGAAAAAAATACACAACAACCTTAAAAAAATATATAAATGAAAATGCTCCAAGCCTTCCTGGAGCTTCTCTTGTGCCCAATTAGTAACTCACAGAAAGGGAACGTGTAGCTAAAGCACCTCTCAGGGTTAGATTGGGATATCGCATTAGCAGTTAATCAACCTAACGACTCTTTGTGTGTGTGTGTGTGTGTGTGTGTGGTGTGGTGTGTGGTGTGTGTTGTGTGTGTGTGTGTTGTGTGTGTGTGTGTGTGTGGTGTGTGTGTGTGTGTGTGTGTGTGTGTGTGTGTGTGTGTGTGTGTGTGTGTGTGTGTGTGTGGTAATAAGGGAGTGGAATTGTAAGAGTGGGTTGTTTCCCGGGAAGAGGGGAAGAGATATGTAGATATATAGTCGTTTCTTTACCTGCTCGTTTGATTGGTCAATCATGGGGTACTATTCTTCTGCTGGCGTTATGAACCTGGGAGAGAGGAGAGGAGAGAGACACACACTTTAAATCATATCAGCTTCACACGATACAAGTAGCAGTATTCTTTTTTTTTTTTAAACGAAACCAAAACAACACCGTTTTGTATGACTTAGTAACAACATTAGCCACTGGCTAATCACACCGGAGACACGAGTAACAAAAGGGCAATTGTGAGCAGACTTGGGACCCGACAAGTTTTTTCTTTTAATTCCTTATGATCTATTCCCCTTTGTTTAATAAAAGCTTTTGATAACATTTGGTTGCTATGGAGACCGAGGACATTCTCCACAGGCATTAAGTGTGTGTGCTGTGGTGAGGCGGCGGTGCAAACTGAGGAGCTAGACCGCTCAGTATGTCACATCTCTCTCTCATACACACACGTGGGCACACACTCACATAGAACTATAACATGTTATTCCTAGCGTGTATTGCTCATTAGAAATTCAAAATAATGTGCAAGTTCGCAAGGGGCAACATACAATCGTTTTTCATTTGTCACCCACTCTCTCTCTCTCTCTCTCTCTCTCTTCTCTCTCTCTATCTCTCTCTCTTCTCTCTCTCTCTCTCTCTCTCTCTCTCTCTCTCTCTCCTCTCTCTCCTCTCTTCTCTCTCTCTCTCTCTCTCTCTCTCTCCTCTCTCTCTCTCTCTTCTCTCTCTCCTCCTCTCTCTTCTCTCTTCCTCTCTCTCTCTCTCTCTCTCTCTCTCTCTCTCTCTCTCTCTCTCTCTCTCTCTCTCTCTCTCTCTCTCTCCTCACTTCACTCACTCTGGCCCTTCATTGCAGGGGGTTTTGCTCCCCGTCCAGCTGTCTATAAATGAGGACCAGGCATGGCCACTCGGTGCTTTCACAAGGTATTGTTATGTCACCAAGCCCATCAATTAGGCTGTGTGAAGTTTTATCACCGCCACAGCGGCGAATAAGTGCAGTTCCACAAAGCCTGCCCTCCCCGACTCTCCTCTCTGCTCCCACCGCTTTCCACTGTAAAGACAGAGGGGTCATCTGGAGGTGACTGCCAGCCAGGGGCAACCTCTTAAAGTCTCAAATGGGACGCAGGGACCCAGGGCCGTGTCAAAGACAAGCCGCCCGCCTACACCGCCCCGGACCGGCTTTACCTTTACAGACTGAGCATCTTTCCATCTCTTTCCATCTCCATCTAGTACCTCTCTCTCTCTCTAAGAAGTCAGAGAGGAGTGAGATCGCTAGCACTACAGGTACCCACATGTGGTTGATATTAGAGAGATGTTTCAAATCATCGTGGGGTATTCCAGCATGGAGCCCTCTTGAGAAACGTTTCTGGGAACGTGGAGAGGGCAACGCTACAGGACTGGTCATTAGATGGAAAAAGGGAAGGTTCTGGAACTAATTTCAGTTCCTAATCCCCCGTGAACCCCTGATACCTGCCCTTACCGTCTCCTGTTAACGTAAACGCCTGTAATCTGCCCGCTCAAAGTGCCATAGTTAAATGGACAAAATGCACGGTTGGGAAAAGAGATGGAGCTGTGCTCATTTGCGAGGGTGCACCCAGAGTACAGGTAGGGTATAGGGTGCAGCCAGAGTACAGGTAGGGTTTAGGGTGCACCCAGAGTACAGGTAGGGTTTAGGGTGCACCCAGAGTAGAGTTAGGTTATAGGGGGCACCCAGAGTACAGGTAGGGTATAGGGTACACCGCTGGCCCCAGAGAGAGGACAGGCAGACACACTAACATGTACATGGGAAAGGACAGGGTAAAGGGTAGGTACACTGTATCAATGTTGATTTGGGGCTGTGATTTGTGATCTATTGAAGGTCGTGGTTTTGTTTGGCCTATATCATAAATACTGGTTTAAACTGTTTTAAACTGTTTGTGGCTCTCACGCATTATGAGTAAGAGGGATATAAAAGAGCATCTTTAGCTGTCTATCGTTTATTGTCTACCTTCACTACGTCACTACGCCTGCAGTGCTTAGGAGAGAGACAGGCTTCCAGCATCAAAACCAGCTGAGCAAGTAAACACAGCAGAATGTCCCACTATCGTGCTCCCTCTCTGGGCAGGCTCACAGAGCAAGGCCTGCCAGAAATATACACCCTGCTTTTTCTTTTTTCTCCCAAGACGGCACAAAGGATTGGAAATTATAACCATGTGGATTCTTACCTATTCTGGGACATAACCATAAACACATCAAATCAGGAATGTTCCTTGCAGGTGATAAATATTCCAATACCCGACCGGTGATGGGAAGAGAGAGCCCTAGGAATAACAAAGTGCACACGAAACAGTGTGTTTGTGGTATTGATCTATTTAGTTAGAACCTGTTTTGATCTTATTCAACTCAACTGCTGCTCAGTATCTACTACTTAGGACATTTATTGTGTAAGTTTACCTGAAAATATTTTCATATCAGGGTTGGTTTGCTGTCCACACTCAAATGTTATGCTGTTCTGACATGGTCATTTGATTAGGAAAAACAGCTCTTTACAGCAGCATACACAAACATATATGGATATTAAAATATTTTCCCTCAGGGTTGCTGCCGAGATTGACTCCCTTCTAGTCAACACTGTACCCATTGGCGGCCACACACACACACACACAACCCAACCACCATACACATGACAACAGGCTCTGTTTTTATTCTCTGAACAAGTTGCCACAGTAACGCGATTGGCGAGGTTGCGGAGGGAGGGGGGTTGCTGACCAACCAAGGCCCCCTCTATGACCCCAGAGCGCCTTTTATCAGTTTGAGTAAAGCCAATTGAGATTATCAGAGCCAGGCCTGATAACACTGTTTTCTCTTCTCACACATGGAGGGATGGAGGGATGGATGGATGGCAGGCAGGCAGGGATGGATGGGTGGCAGGCAGGGATGGAGGGATGGCAGGCAGGGTGGAGGGATGGCAGGCTTGTGGTGGATGGGATGGCAGGCAGGGATGGAGGGATGCAGAGGAGAGAGGGGAGGCGGCAGGGAGGAGGGATGCAGGCAGAGAGGGATTCGGAGGGTGGAATGGCAGCGGATGGAGGGTGGGCAGGCAGGGATGAGGGAGAGGAGTGGAGGATGACAGGCAGGAATGGAGGATGGCAGGCAGGGATGGAGGGATGGCAGGCAGGGATGGAGGGATGGCAGGCAGGGATGGAGGGATGGCAGGCAGGGATGGAGGGATGGCAGGCAGGGGTGGAGGGATGTGTGCATGTGTGGAGGTGGGAGGGACTACACTCCCAAACTTCCTGCTAACACACATACATCCACACATCAACACCATAGACACATCCTCTGCCTCTACATGTCCGAGGGTTAACCAGACCAGTAGAGAGAGAGAGGCAGGCACACTAGGTACAGACAGAGGTTTCCCTAAAACCTCCAACCATGTTTTATTATTTAACTCTGGTGGTTTCCCTTATTATGTCCTGACTCTGCTCAGTGTTACGTTACCACACACCCTTACAGAAAAACCACATGAACTTCACGTGATCACATGTGAAGTGTTCCAAAAACACATGCTTTCATGTGATCACATGATATTATGTGAAGTTAATGTGATAACATTTAATGCAACATTTGAAAACACGAAAATCATGTGATTTTCCACATGTTAAATCGTGTTTTTTCTGTAAGGGACACACACACACCACACACACACACTGGCTCTCAGCATGGGAACTCCATGTTGTCTTCAAACAAATAATTAAAGTAAGGTTACAGGGTCATGGGGAGGTCATTTCTATGGATACCCCTCAGAATGTGTACATTACCCTGAGAGAGAGAGAGTGAGCGAAAGAGAGAGGCTGTGCAGTGCACCGTGCTTTACTAATCCACTCAGAGACACATAAAGAGTAGAAGAAAAGGTTCCAATCACTTGTGATTCGCAAGGAAAATGCTTCTGTGTGTGTATGTGTACTTGTTCATGCCAATATCCAGCATGTGTGTATGTGCACACCCGTGAATGTAGCCTACTGTACATGTGTGTGTTTTCACATTCTGTACAGTGTAGTGATAATGGACCTCCACTCACAGATACACTCCTTCACCCAGCACGTTTCTATCCACCAGGAACATAGTGTGTCTATGTACAAATACTCTGTCTGCAACAAGGCCAAGAGGGTATCACTTTCAGTAGAAGTCCTATAGAGACTTGGATTTACTGCAGCTCTGGATGTTATTTTATATGGGGGCCTTTGCAGCATAACACAATAACAGCAACAATCTGAGTGATGGAGTCAAGACAGCAGGAGGTCACTTGACCCTGGCTCTCCACTGAGCTGGATCAACACACGATCCCCAGCCACTAATTTCAGCTCACTCAAACAGAGGGGAGCCACTGCAAAGCAACCGTTTAGGTGCTAAATACCCCGGCTAGCGCGTTAGCACACTATGCTATGCTAACGCCAGACCAGAGACAGAGCGCGTGTATGAGAGGTAGGAGATTCCAGTTCTATAACAATGACTGCTGTCCCGTGTGAGCGAGAGAGAGAGATTCACCTTCAGAAGACCTTAGCCTTGGTATTCTCTCTCTTCCTGTCTTGTCACATGCTGCTTCTTCACAGAGAAAGAAAAGGGTCTCATAGAGACAGAGAAGAACGGAGTAATTTTGCATTTAAATCACAGCAAACCAGTCCTGCTGCTGAATATCAGGGTCTTGCCTCTCCTCTTCTGTTTTTTTTCTTCCCCTCCCTTCCTCCTCCTTTCAATCTGTCAGAAAGGCCTTGTTTCTGGTTAACTGACTCGCGGCCACACCTGGTAACTCGCTCCTGTTGTCAGCATTCCTTCCCTGAGAAAACCTCATGCCAAACCAACCAGCCATGGAGCGCAGCCAAGAGAGAGAACGAGAGCGAGAGCAATAGAGCGAGAGACTCAACGGGCCAATCACAGGGAGATCTGAGGGAGCCCAGCCAATGAGGAGCGGAGCCACTTGTTTGACGAGCTGAAAGAGAGAGAGAGAGAGAGAGAGAGAGAGACATACCAAACATGGCCCTCCAAGAAACCAGGGCCATGGCTCCAAATCGAGCCCCTCCGGAGCGTGCTAAGAGAGGAAGGGTCCTTCAGATGATCGCAACACGGAAATAGTTGACAGTTTACTGCCTCCATAGCTGAGCTGAACATGGCCGTTTGGAATACCCATGCCAGAGTTAGAGTTAGGGGAGGCAGGGTTGGAGCGAGTTTCCGTTTGCCAGTCAAATTCTGGTCCTCTGCTTTTGCAGAAAGATTAGACGCGACGCAATCTGAATTTGAACAAGATTAGACTCAATCCCTGGATCATTGTTTGCCAACATCACTGTCCTCTGGTTTCTATTAGAACTCATTGCTTCCATACTTCCGCTTTCAGAGGCAGATAAACATTCTAAACTCTGAGTGAGTGGTTGAGTCACTCTTAGCTGGAATGAAAAAATGGAAGAAGAGTCTTAGTAAAATAAAAACATTTAAAGGCTGGAGAAACAGATGATGCACTTTGACCTGGAAGTGCATGCAGATTAACTTGGGAGGGTGTGTTTAATACAAAGCAAACAAGTCCCAATTATCAGGCAGTCTGCAGGGCAGCCCAGGGTCCACTGAGCTGATACAAGGCTGATAATCTACTGTGATGTAAATACAGATGGAATCTGTCCACCTGGGCGTCCTAGACACACTGTAACTATTTAAGCCAGCCACCGGATTGTAGCACCTATCTACGGATTTATCATAAACTATCAGAAATAATATTTTCAAAAGCTACTCCACGAGTCGAGGAGGTAGAGAGGAGGAGGAGAAGCGGGGGAAGAGGAGGCGGAGCGATGAAACTTCCTCCAGCTATTCCTATTGGAGAGTCCCTTTCCTCTCTTCTTTTCTTCTTTAAGTTAAAACAGGAGTGAAGAGACATACGCCGTGCAGCATTACCTCACCGCCGTGTTTGATTTAGTGCAGATGTGAAACGGAGCGAAGCTGGGAATTGCTTTTTTTGGGACGTCGGAGAGGCTGCAAAGGCCCACGTTTAGGGCAGCCACTGTGTTTACATAGTTTCTCTCTCTCGCTCCCTCTCTCCCGCCTGTCTCTCAAAATGGAATAGCTTCACCTTTAATTCTCCATACACTTCCACTGACCTGTTTTTTCTTATTTTCTATAGCTTTTCTCTCATTTACTTTTGTAACATTCCTCTCTCTACAAAATATGAGCAGCATTAGCATTTCTCAGCCATTTGTCTCTCTCTCCAACCCGCTAGGAGCCATTAAGAGTGGAGTGGTAAATCAGACAAAGAATTATATATTTGTTTTGCAAACTGACATGATTTAACGAGCAGCTAATTAAAATAAATCAATAGCACTGCGGCACGCTCATTCTCTCTCTCTCTCTCTCTCTCTCTCTCTCTCTCTCTCTCTCTCTCTCTCTCTCTCTCTCTGGGGTGCAGAAGTGGGGTAACTGACTGCAGTATGTGGTGCTTCACTGTTGGCTTTACCTCGGAAATAGCTGATAGCGAGTTATATCAATCTGTATTATCTTATCCAAATCATAACCAGTCAGATGATCTATATCGGGGTTATGGGTGAGGGACCTCTCTATCAAATATATCTGCAATGGGGGGAAGTCATAAAAAATGGGACAGTGAGACAAATATTTCCTGTGCTCTCCACCAAAACCTCGTCACAACTCAACATTCCCCCAAAACAAGCAGGTTTAGGGATGTCACCCCTGGGCCATCCCCCCTGTGGGATAAGGCTGGTGTTCCTAGGGGGTAATGGGGGCTGACCCCTGTGTGGCGGGGCCGGCCAGACCCCAGCTGCTGACTGTCTGTCAAAAGCACCGCCAGTGGCCAGTGGGCGGGGCCACAGGGCCAGGAAGCCCACGGTCGTCGCTATTTGGATCTGGCTAGCAGCTGCTGTTCCTGACACAGCCACGACTTTGTTCTTCCGTTCCTCCTCTCTTCTCCCTACTCTGTCTGTTTCGGGGCACGGAACAAAACCCATCCTAAATCACTGGAAAACCAGAGAAATATTTAAAAGAAACGAGGGGGGGGGGGGGGAATGAAGAAGAAAAAAACTCTCACATTTTTCATTTTTCCTCCCTGCAACATCAACAAGCTCTGACAACTGCACCGGGGTTTTTTCTTGGCCCCAGCAGGGCTCTCAGGCATCTCCTTTTGACGCTTCGCCCTCCTTTCTTTTTTAAGAGATATGATAGTTATTGTTCAAATGCGGCCAAGCCTGCCCCGGGCGTCAACACACCTGTATGAAAGAGGCCTTATTGTAGCAACCTGGCAACGCTGCTAACCTGCACCTTGCTCTACCAGTTTTTAGGCTGTTAAGGAGGGGGAAGAGTGCATGCCACCGTGTCTCTTTCTCTCTCTTCTGCTCTTCTCTCAGAAGGCACTCTAATATTTACCCTCATTAATTCCCTTTTCTTCTCCAGGCAGTCACCTTTGCTCTGGAATGTTTTTACTGGTGCTATTATTGTTGATTATCACCAGCACAGGAGAGATTAGGGAGAGGAGTTGATCTACATCCTCTTGTTAGCCCTCAGTCTCTTTCTCTCCCTCTATTTCTTTCCCCCCAAAGACAACATCTTAATAAGGTGCATAGGTGCACTAAAGGTGTTCCTATCCCTGTCTGGGTAAACTGAGGCTCAGGGGGAACAACAGCTGTGTTTTCCCTTGTTTGAAGTGCAGTTGAAAACATCCAACTCATGTCAATATTAGCCTCTGTCAAGTCTTTCTGGCGTGGGCGGCATGACAGAGGTCTTCAGTGCTGGAAGGTAACTCTTCATTCCTCAAAAGCCAGCCTCTCACCTTTAGGGTTGGCCAGGGCTCTCCGCTTTCATGCAGGGCCAGCACAGGCACACGCTGGCAATATAAATACACACACACAGACACACACTGCCTCTAACACACATGAAAAGAACACATCCGAACAGAGAGATAAGTATACATATACTGCAGAAGGAGATGGTTAGACTTATTCTGCTAGATGTCTCTCAGTGTGTGTGCACCTCCCCCTCCCCCGCCTCCTTTTTCCTAAAGAGCCCTAGTGCAGGTCGGAGCCCTCAAAGCACCTGGGGCCAGTCAACTGGCCTCTGTCATTCAATTCCAGCCCAGCGACCAGTAAAGACTCCACAAAACGTCTCAATTATCTGCCTTTTATTGAGTCCACAGAGAGATAGAAAGAGAGAGAGAGTCCTGCACTATCATTACTATGCCCCCCCCCCACACCCCACACACACACACACTAGGCCCAGCCTCCTAAACTAAGTAGGTGTTCGTGAGGTCGCCCAGCTCCTATTCTTTATGCAGCCGCCCCTGCCACCCCTGCTTTTCCCCACAATTCCCGGCGTGCTGGGGCCCTTTGTTTGTCTCTGTGGGGAGTTCAGGTATAATCGCTGTTTTCCACGCTAACCGCCCTCACCTCTAATCGCAGGGCGCTATCGCACAAATATGGGCCTTTTTCCCCTCTCTCTCAGTCTTCCGCTCTTCTCTCCTCCCTTTCATTCTGTCCCTTCCTCTTTTTTCCTCTCTCTCCTCAATAAATAAGAAAAAAAGAATACGAAAACCCCCCCCCCCCCCCCTATTGTCAGATATCAAATGGGGCAGCTTTTTGAATTACCAGGGGAAACTGATAATGACATGATGGATGCGTGAGATTTCAAACAAAATTGAGTGTCAATTGACCGCATCGTCTAGGCAACACAAGTGTCTGCGGCARGCCAGCCAGACAGGAAATAAGGCCAATCTATTTCCTTTGCTTCATTCAGATGTAGGATCTTAATTTGAGCCGGTTTGCTAAAGCAGGAAAATAATCCTGCAGCAACTGGAAATGTGAATTTTGTGGATTATAATTAATGGACATTTTTTGTAGGGGTTGATACCTTTTTCGTTAGGGAAAATCAAGTCTGACATTTTAAAGTGGAAATTATTAACTTGAGAAATCTTTTTAAACCACGGACACACTAAAAGTTGCAAATTCTCAGCAACAAAATAGTGATCAAATTAAGATCCTACATCTGTATTAATCGTCTATTCTCCCTTCCTGGGTTATGACACTATAATGGGCTCTCAGCTCAGGTTGCTTCTAGAAGGGGGGACCTGCAAAGAGGGGCTTCAACCCTGTGTGTAGCTCCTTATGCAACACACACACACATGCACAAACACGAAAGCGCGCACACATACTCTGATTCTCAAATGCATGTGGAACAGACAGAAAACCGAGCCAGTGGTAGGGTAGAAGGGTGCCCCCATTTAATTGTATTCTTTCTCCCTCTCTTTTTTTCTCACTCTCCCTTGCTAGTAACCACGAATTTAGGGCTGTGAAAATGCACAGCAGTTTGAGCAATTAAGGAGTGACATCTAAACCTGTCCGGGGGACTGTCTGAGTTCCCTAATTCCAGGACTTTTCGCTTCTACTCCTTCTGCTCTCACGCTCTTAAAGAAGTATTGGCAGGGATGAGAAACGTGTGTGTATGTGTGTGTGTGTGTGTGTGATAGGAAACACTCTCCCACGGGTGGCCCACTGGGATGTCATCATCTCCTCATCATTGTGTCTGTGGTGTGTGGTAGAGAGTGTGTGTGAGACCGATATAGAGAGAATGAGTCTGTGTGTAGTATTTTGTGTTAGTGGCCTTGAGAGCCATCAGTCAAATACTGCTGGCTCTCCTCTGACTTCTCTCTTAAATAATTCATTGGACCCTCAATCACTAGAAACACACAGATGGACATTCTGAGAAACCACAGTTTAGGGGTAAAAAGTCAGACATCAGTCTAGTAATATAAATAGATTTGTTTGCAGTGGAAGACTGCAGCAGCATTGACACTGTAGAGCCGTCAGACGTGTCCAGCGACTGCCAAATATCTCCTCTTCATTGCTTAAGGCTCAGATAAGCTACTGTCCGTGGATACATCTCATTGTGTCTCCATATGTGACTAGGCCCTGAGTTTACAACCTTACAGCCACTAAAGCCCCATTTCTACTGGCACTTAAATTCTGAAATTCGAGCTGGGTCGAGGGAAACCCGGGCCAGCACAGCCCAGTTTCACAACTGGTGCCAGCTCGATTAGAATTCGTGCTGGTGACGCCGTTACTATGCAACCACCAGCTGATCACTGCTGGATGCTGACAACACGGTTAGCTAGCTGGTCTGGGCTTGTTGCTGTTAGCTAGCACATGGACAAGCAGTACTGCAGTAGTCAGACATGACACAAATGACCACCATAGCTGGATCCTTCATTCATTTTTGCACTACACAATCAACTTGTATAAGAACAGTCAGTCCTCAAATGCTAGCTACCTAACATTAGCTAGCAAATCAGAGTTGAAACAAGCTACCTAGCTAACGTGAGCTAGTAGGAGTTTTAGCTGGCCAGGTCGTATTGAAAGATAGCTAGCTAGCTACATCATATCAGACCTGCTGGTTTGCTTGGTTAGCTAGCTAAATACATGGCTCTGAGTCTGGTTGGCACTGGCAGGAGTATGGGGTAATGTTAGTTACAGCATGGTGAGGGTGAATTAATCACATATTGGCTACCTAGCAACATGACATCATTTCTCATTTCTGGAGTCAGTGGATACGCAATTCCAGCTAGCCCACCAAGGCCAGCCCAACCCAGGTTGACTTCAAAGTGCCAATGGAAATGGGGCTTTAGTTCTCAATTCAATCAAACTCTGTAGCAGAATCACATATAAACCTATTTTGGTTTCTGTCAGTGACCGATCAATGGCCTCTTTATTCCTGATATGATTTATAGCACCTCGCTGACTGAGTATGAGGTAAATACAGTCCTAATGAATGAAATCATGAATACAGTAAGATTAAGAGATAGAGGGAGCAGGCGTTCTGCTGACACTGCAGATGAGCATGTAGAACAGAGATGAAATGATAGACAGAGAAAGAGAGAGGAAAGAGAGAGAGAGAGAGATAGAGAGAGAGATTCAGG
>NW_019957523.1:67272-82272 GCF_002910315.2 Salvelinus sp. IW2-2015 | reverse complement strand
TTCCCCTTGTATTTTCCTTGAATTCTCTCTCTCCCACTCCTTTACTCTCTATGTGTGAGCCTCTCTCTCTTGCATATTCTCTCCAGCTCTGGCGCTTGCTCTTTCCAGCTCTTACCCCGAACAGAAATTACCATCTTAAAATGAAAAGGAGGCTTGCCCACGCAAATGCAGCTCGACTTCATTTCAAACGCAGAGCCCTTGTTATTAAACAACCCACCAATAAAACCAAGCCATTGAAGAGCCAAAATGAGATGTACAATGACTCTCCCTCCCTCTCTCCCTCTCTCTCTCTCTCTCTCCCTCTCTCTCTCTCCCCTCTCTCTCCCCCTCCTTCTCCTCTCTCTGCTCTCTCTCTCTCTCTCTTCTCTCTCTCTCCTCTCCTCTCTCTCTCTTCTCTCCTCTCTCTCTCTCTCTCTCTCTCTCTCCTCTCTCTCTCTCTCTCTCTCTCTCTCTCTTCTCTCTCTCTCTCGCCCCCCCCCCCTCTCTCTCTCTCTCTCTCTCTCATCCTCTCTTCTTCTCTCTCTCTCTCTCTCGTTCTCTCTCTCTTCTCTCTCTCTCTCTCTCTTCTCTCCTCTCCGTCTCTCCTCTCTCTCGCTCTCTCCCTCCTGCCTTGTCTGGCTTCTTGTAGCATGTTGACCCAACTCTGGAAAGACTTGACTTGGTTAGGAAAACAACAAAAAAGGTCTTCATTTTCTATGATCAGCTGAGTGTCCAGCTTTTTCTTAGGAGCCAACTGTTTTCAGAACTCCCTCTCACACGGAGGTGGTCCCTCTCTCGACCCTGACCATGGCGTGGTGGCGCACTGTGCCAGCCTATGACCCATGTGGCCCTTCATGCCCAGACAGGTGGACAGGGTCTTGTTAATCTCACCCAACCATCATGGCGGGTGGCACTGCCACCCATTACACACATGGGCAGACACACTGCCACACACATTCATCAGCTGTGAAGCAACTTACTGTATGCATGTGTTACGCTAAATATCTGAGCTGTGACGAACCAGTAAATGGATGTATGGGTGTGTGTGTGTGTGACTGAGCTATGACATTAGTCTCTCATTCAGTCGCACTTAGCGAACGATTAACCAATAAAACTGCAACACAACACAGAGGGATTCTGTTCTGGCAATAATCAAAATATTTTTCTCCTCCAAACATGGAAAATGGTTTAACTAAAGTGGGATTAATATTACAGCCAGATAAATTATCTGGAGGGAGGGGCTGTTGGTGGTGGGAGTGAGGCACTTGGGATGTGACAACAGAGTAAATTCTGCTAATTAACTGCCAATTAGTGGTCCCTAAATGAGAGGGATCATGTGCCCGTGTTGGCAGCGCCGGCAGCACACACATGCACAAAACACATAACATGCGCGCACACGCACACAAGGAAACACACACACACACACACACACACCACCACACACACACCACACACACACACACACACACACACACACACACACCACAACACACACACACACCACACAACACCACACACACCACACACACACACACACACACACAGTGGCAAGAAAAAGTATGTGAACACTTTGGAATTACCTGGATCCCTGATTAATTGGTCATCAAATTTGATCTGATCTTCATTTAAGTCACAACAATAGACAAACATAGTGTGCTTAAACTAATAACACACAAATTATTGTATTTTTCTTGTCTGTATTGAATATATCATTTAAACATTCACAGTGTAGGTTGGAAACAGTATGTGAACCCCTAGGCTAATGACTTAGGAGTCAGCTAACCTGGAGTCCAATCTATGAGACGAGATTGGAGATGTTGGTTAGAGTGGCCTTGCCCTATAAAAAACACTCACAAAATGTGATGTGAACCATGCGTTGAATAAAAGAGATCTCAGAAGAACTAAGATTAAGAATTGTTGACTTGCATGAAGCTGGAAAGGGTTACAAAAGTATCTCTAAAAGCCTTGATGTTCATCAGTCCACTGTAAGACAAATTGTCTATAAATGGAGAAAGTTCAGCACTGTTGCTACTCTCCCTAGGAGTGGCCGTCCTGCAAAGATGACTGCAAGAGCACAGCGCAGAATGCTCAATGAGGTTAAGAAGAATCCTAGAGTGTCAGCTAAAGACTTACAGAAATCTCTGGAACATGCTAACATCTCTGTTGACGAGTCTACGATACATAAAACACTAAAGAAGAATGGTGTTCATGGGAAGACACCACAGAAGAAGCCACTGCTGTCCAAAAAAAACATTGCTGCATGTCTGAAGTTTGTAAAAGAGCACCTGGATGTTCCACAGCGCTGCTGGCAAAATATTCTGTGGACAGATGAAACTACAGTTGAGTTGTTTGGAAGGAACACACAACACTATGTGTGGAGGAAAAAAGGCACAGCACACCAACAT
This sequence comes from Salvelinus sp. IW2-2015, assembly GCF_002910315.2. Taxonomy (NCBI): domain Eukaryota; kingdom Metazoa; phylum Chordata; class Actinopteri; order Salmoniformes; family Salmonidae; genus Salvelinus; species Salvelinus sp. IW2-2015. The sequence goes on along the minus strand of NW_019957523.1, from coordinate 79,888 downwards.
CAAACCCTCATCCCAACCACTGAAGTATGGTGAAGGAGCATCATAGTTTGGGGCTGCTTTGCTGCCTCAGGGCCTGGACAGCTTGTTATCATCGACAGAAAAATGAATTCCCAAGTTTATCAAGACATTTTGCAGGAGAATGTTAGGCTATCTGTCCGCCAATTGAAGCTCAACAAAAGTTTGGGTGATGCAACAGGACAACGACCCAAAACACAGAGTAAATCAACAACAGAATGGCTTCAACAGAAGAGAATACGCCTTCTGAAGTGGCCCAGTCAGAGTCCTGACCTCAACCCGATTGAGATGCTGTGGCATGACCTCAAGAGAGCAGTTCACACCAGACATCCCAAGAATATTGCTGAACTGAAACAGTTTTGTAAAGAGGAATGGTCCAAAATTCCTCCTGACCGGTCTGATCCGCAACTACAGAAAACTTTTGGTTGAGGTTATTCCTGCCAAAGGAGGGTCAACCAGTTATTAAATCCAAGGGTTCAATCAAGTTTATTTTATTTTTTTATTTGTGGGTTCACATACTTTTTCCACCCTGCACTGTGAATGTTTACACGGTGTGTTAAATAAAGACATGAAAACGTAGAATTGTTCGTGTGTTATTAGTTTAAGCAGACTGCGTTTGTCTATTGTTGTGACCTAGATGAAGATCAGATCAAATTTTATGACCAATTTATGCAGAAATCCAGGTATTTCCAAAGGGTTCACATACTTTTTCTTGCCATTGTAGATAGACAGATATATACACCCCCCCGGCTGCTACAACCCCCTGCAGTATATTTAGAAGTCCAGGGGACAAACAGAGAGGGAGAGAGGGTGGAGAGGAACTCAGATGCCTCTGTGTAAAACCCCAAAATGCTTAGATGACTGAGAGGATATAAAAAGGACAAGACGGTGTCGGGCCAATTTCATATTTTTACATTACATTTGGAAAATATTAGTTATTATTTAGCATTTCATAACAGCTCCTCACGCCAAGTTCGGAGTCATAAAGAAATCCTACAAATCATAAAAAGCACTGTTTCTAATGTCTCCTTGGGCTTTCTCAAGGGGGAGGAAAAAGCTGCAGTAAGTGAAGTAACAATAGCTAGCCTTCGTCTTTTTTATATTACCTGCCCAGACACACTATAGATCCACATGTTGTGTATCTAGTTATCCACATCCTAATAAGATGTTGCATGTGATCTATACCGGCATATGCCTCTCTACGGTGAGTCCAAGTCTGAGGGGGGAGGGAGAGGAGGGCGGGGGGGATAGCATGCTGAGAAGGGAGTTCCACTGCAGTCAAGCTATATGCTAGCTAACACACTAACTACGGCAGGCTGATCGACAGCGAGCATATATGGGAGAACAATAGAGCAAACCTTACTGATTCTGGCTGGATGGACAAAATAAACAGTGAGGCGCAGTCCAAACTGTGACATCACAAGGATGTGGTGATTTTTAACGTAAAAATGGAATTTGGACTTTCGAGGGGTGCAACAAGACTGACCTCTTCTACCTCAGCTGGCTCCCCTCCTTACGTCTATGGATCCGTCTAGCCTGACACATCTCCTCTCACGCTTGGCTGCCATGGTCTGGCGGATATCCATCCCCTTATCATGTGACCTGTGTCTGACAGAGGCCAAAAGGTCGCCCCCGTGTCTTAATAACGTCACTCATTGTTATTCCTTTCTGCCGCTAATTAGAGCCTCTCCCTCTGTGTGTTTTTCCCTAGCGCCGAGCCCCAGTGAGGAGGTGGATAGTAAACAATAGAGTGTGCCTGCAGTGCCTCTTTATTGGTTATATGCTCCAGTGCTATGACACTCAGTCATTAAGGCTTCTCTCTCTCTCTCTCTCCTCTCTCCCCTCTCCCTCTTCGATCTCTCCTTCCTCTCTCTTCTCTCTCTCTCTCGTCTCTCTCTCTTCTCCCCTTCTCTCTCTCCTCTCTCTCTCTCTCTCTCCTCTCCCTTCTCTCTCCCCTCTCCCTCCCCTCTCCCTCTCTCTCTCTTTCTCTACTCTCTCTCTCTCTCTTTCTCTCCTCTCTCTCTCTCTCTCTCTCTCTCTCTCTCTCTCTCTCGCTCTGTGCATGGAAATGGCCAACTTGCGCCTGCCTGCCTGCCTGTGAGATGAGGGAATAATGAGGGGACGATTTCCTTCCTTTTTTTAGGCGCTGTTGCTCTCCTCGGTCGTCTGTCATCGGACTCATCTCTCAGGGCTGCGTAATAACCCTGTGTGTGTGTGTGTGCGTGCGTGTGTGTGTGTATGTAGGAGTAAATAATGAATGGTGTGTTGATGGTAGTGAGCGGGGGCATGTCGTGCTGGGCCTGATGCTGAGACATGAAAGGAACCGGTCAGGCCCCATTTAGCCCAGACTGATAGAATAACACAGAGCTGCTGCATTCTGCTCACAATGACAACTGCAGCTGGATTCTACATTCTGGATCCTTGCCTCCAGTCCCCACGCTGTTCCAAGGCATCTCTACCTGAGCCAAGGAAGGCCTGCTGATTCACCTCCTCTGCTAGGTGGAACCTCTAGTCACAACCCTCACCCTCCTTTTCAATCTCAAACGAATGTTTCAATGTTTTCCGACCACTCCCCAATACTGTTAGGGTGATGCTAATTTCCACACTGTATGCAGAGCAAACAAGACGCTAACTAATGGTGAACCTATGTCCCCCACCACACTGTACACACACAGAGGGTGCAGTGTCACTCTAGCTATTAACACACACAAGGCCAGTGTTTGAGGAACAATTTACCCTGCCTCCTCCTCCTCCTCCATTGCAAATCAGTGCAGTGATAAAGTGTACTTTAACCTGCACTGTTTGTTCCATATTAGCAACACTTGGCTAATGGGGTGTGGGCTGTATAAGCCAACAGGTGAGGTTGCAAGCTAACAGCTTACAGTGACACTTATTAGCTTCCCGCTAGCACTCAGCATATAGCTTTTAGCCTATAGCTTTCAAGGCTAATACGTTGTAAGGCCTTGTCTTTCTAGGTAAGGGACTTGGAAAATAACCAAAGAAATACTCCACAGCTGCAATAGTCCTTCGGGGGGTAATACAGGTGAGGTGAGGGGCAGGTAAGTGTGCTGGGGGGAGGTTGGTGGAGGGCTTGGCAGGGTGAAAGGGAGAGAGAGGGAGATGCGCCGTCCGTTGACACTACACAGAGCACCCTTGTGCCCTCCTTGGGCCGTGATTGTGCCGGTGGACAAAGCCGTGATTCAGGACATCCTCCCCCAAGGGGGAGAGCTGGAAACTGAAGACGGTGGCCGTCCCTCTCGCTCTCTCGCTCTCTCCCGCTCTCTCTTTTCCCTCCCTCCGTCTATCTCTCTGTCGCGGGCCAATAACCCGGCAGCGCCCCAAATCAAAGGAAAGCAGCACACAATGCACTCCCTCGGCCAGCCAGGAATTTCAGAGGCCGTTTTTTTCTGGCCCCATCAACAGGAATTTCATAAGGCCGAAATATCCTCTATCATATCCTGGGTGGAGGGATGGCCCATCTCTCAGGGCCCTGGACCCGGGAGGAGACGACAGCAGACCAAAGAGAGAGGGGCCGGGTCCCAAACAAAGGGCCATTTAACTCTACCTCACCACACCGCCATGCCTGGTTATAAATTTAAAAAAATCTAATTTCATCCTGTCTATGGCTCATCTTTCGTGCACCGTTAAACACCAAATAACACGGTGCTGGCTCCCAACGGCTCTCCCTGCCCCCTCTATCCCACAACGCCACCAGAGACACCAGAGGCATGCCACCAGAAGCCACTATAAGCCTTTCTAATGACTTTATTCGCGAAAACAGATTCCTGGTGTGTTTTTGTTAGCTAGCGCTAATGTATAAGTGAAACTAAGGCCATGGGTTCTGGCTCACGGTATGTCTGGGCTCTGGCTGGGAGACTGGGCTCGTGACAATGCATCCCGCCAAGACACATTTTCAGCCTGTTTATAAACAGATCGGCTGCATTTTTCTCTGATTCTATCTCTCTCTGTCTCTGTCGCTATTCCTCTCTCGCTCTGTCTCTCTCCTCAGTCTCTCTCTCTCTCGCTCTGTCTCTCTCCTCAGTCTCTCTCTCTCTCGCTCTGTCTCTCTCCTCAGTCTCTCTCTCTCTCGCTCTSTCTCTCTCCTCAGTCTCTCTCTCTCTCGCTCTCTCTCTCCTCAGTCTCTCTCTCTCTCTGTCTCTCTCCTCAGTCTCTCTCTCTCTCGCTCTCTCTCATTCCTCTCAGGTTAGTAGACTATTTCTGCATTAATCACCATGACACAGGCAAGGCAACTCAATTTTCTGCTCCTGTAGGTAAGGTGCGTGGCGTCCCGAAACAGCGGCACGGCGAGGCATGAAACAGGCAAGCGGGGGCTAATCTTTGGTTACTGGTGTAATTGAAATGCTATCCACACTGTAGGGTGCATTAAAGACTGATAACAGCGGTTCCTGTGGCCAATTTAAGTAGCTTGACTTCCCTCTGCTAAAAAAAAAAGGAGAGAGAGAGGGAAGGAAAAAAAATGGTCTGACAGATAAGGCAGACAAACTGAACTAATTCTCCAGGCATGTTTCTCATTGTGATCCCGGATAAATTAGAAAGAAAATGAATCAAGGAACCAAAAAATCAATTGACCCTCGGGTGTCTTGTCAGGCTGCAAGTGTGATAAACCTAAAAGCTTGGTTAATGTCGGCCTGCCTGTACCCAACAGATAGAGCACTTTGTAAATGAACCCGCTTTGATAAATATATTAAGGAAAGCTGTGAATAAAAGGCAGAGACTTCTCATTTGTAAATAGAACCCTCGCTACATGGAATTAAAATGATAAAATGAGGTTCCATGTAATTAAGTTTGTGTAAGACCTGAAATCCGTGCAAATACCTTCCCGGAATTCTGAAAGGAAGCTGTCAGTTCAATTAATCTGAACATCACCCCGAGAATGTGCTGAACAAAATTAAGCCGTAGATAAAACCTGGGCTAGTATTTTGATACGTAATTCCTGTATCATTTCTTTGCTTCTGTGATCATTTTATTTAATCCACCACCCCCAGTTATGTGCTAAGCCATCTACAAAGAGACTGCTGGCCAGGCCACCGAAAACCTTAATCCACCATATAGCATGTGTAAAAAGGGGAGGGGGCGGCTGGTGGGTTTTGCTTGTGTGGCAGTGGTGGTGGTACTGGTAGTAGATGAAGGGGAGGTAAGGTGGGGGGTGCCATGTGATCTCTCCTTTTTGCTTCAACCATATCCAAGTGAACACATGTATATAAACAGCAGAGACTGGTGACTTCGTGCTAAACACTTTGCTGATAAAGCCACAACATCCTGATACCTGGCATCCAGGGATGCCACAAAGACATATGTGTGTTTGGTGTGTGTGTGTGTGTGTGTGCATGTGTTTTTGTGTGTGTGTGAGATGAGGTGTGGTAGGAGGGGGGACTGTACATAAACGGTTTTCACACTTTAGGAGTCTTAGCCGTCTTGGCTGCCGGGTGGGAAGAGGGAGACGAAGGCTTTTGAAAATGAAAGGCAGAGCGATGCTGGTGGCAGAGATAGGAGGACGTGAAGACTTGACTCACCAGTTGTTTACTTGTAAGATGGTCAGGCCTGTGTCTTGGGCTAGCTGCTTTTTCTGTTCTTCAGAAGGGTACGGGTGCTACAAGAGAAAGACAGAGAGATAGACGAGATGAGTTTCTTTGTTCAAAGAGATAAGCATAAATATTCCCGTGTCGTATCACACTCAGAGAGAGTGAGAGCCGTGGCTGAGGTACGGATGTTGTAGCTCCCAGTCATGACTATGTACAGGGGTATTGCACTGTGTGTGTTGTGGCATAACATGTACAGTGTAGGTGAAGACTATATCTCCCATGGCCTACAACTAACCCCGCCTCTTCCTAATGTATAGACATGACATACAAAGCATACACATGACTGCCCATACATGAACACACACACATACACACACACACACACACACTGCGCAAATCAGTGCAAACCTGTCAAGAGGTGGTCAAACAAGTTTGTCAAAACTGCCAACTGCGAAAACCCTCCTTCCTCATTCCATCCAACACACACAGCCTCTCTCCCCCTCATTCTCCAGTGTCTTAGACTCCCGTTTGTAATACAATATAGAAAATGAGTGTGTGAAGATTTGCATTGAATCCATTTATCTTCCTTGAATGTCAGAAGGGAAAACATGGTACTCTGGTTTCATACAGAGGCCCGTGCAGCGCTGAGAGGAACAGAATGATAGGAAATGTCTCCGCTCTCTCTCGCTCTCTATCTCAACACCTCTACCTGCAAATGTAATTCCCAGAGTGGAACTGTAATGATACTATTTGTGTCAGATTCAATATAGCAAACATGAGATGATATAAATGGCAGACCTTGGGCCTGTTGTGTGTGTACACTGCTGTTGCTGCTATGAAGCATGACAAAACAACAGTGATCGCTGGTGACAGATGTCTTTAAGGGCTAGATTAGGGGAAAGTGTACACGCAAACGCAACAAACGAGTCGCTATGTGTTTCATTCAGCCGCTCCGCACACACACGACACACATACATGTGTGGATGGCAAGCACACACAAACACACGACAGACACACACAGACACTGGGGTTTAAAAGGTGACATCTTAATCCTACTCATCCATCGACAAACGCTTTACCCTCTGTCACCCCTCTGTCACCCCTTCTGTCACCCCCTCGTCACCCCTCTGTCACCCCTCTGTCACCCCTCTGTTCACCCCTCTGTCACCCTCTTCACCCCTTTACCCTCTGTCACCCCTCTCGCACCCCTCTGTCACCCTTTACCCTCTGTCACCCCTCTGTCACCCCTCTGTCACCCCTATTACCTCTGTCACCCCTTTACCCTCTGTCACCCCTCTGTGTCACCCTTTACCTGCTGCCCACCCCTCCTCCCTCCTTTACCCTCTGTCACCCCTCTGTCACCCCTTTACCTCTGCCACCCCTCCTCCCATCCGTGTTACCCCTGTTCACCCCTCTGTCACCCCTCTGTTCACCCCCTCTGTCACCCCTCTGTCACCGCTTTACCCTCTGTCACCCCTCTTGTCACCCCCTCTTCACCCCTCTGTCACCCCTTTACCCTCTGTACCCCTCGTCACCCCTCTCCCTCCTTTACCCTCTGTCACCCACTCTGTCACCCTCTGTCACCCCTTTACCCTCTGCCAACCCCTCCTCCCTCCTGTAACCCTCTGTCACCCCTCTGTCACCCCTTTACCCTCTGCCACCCCTCCCTCCCTCCTTACCCTGTCACCCCTCTTCACCCCTCTTACCCTCTGCCACCCCCTCCTCCCTCCTTTGACCTCTGTCACCCCTCTGTCACCCTTTACCCTCTCCCACCCCTTCCTCCCTCCTTTACCCTCTTGTCACCACCTCTGTCACCCTTACCCTCTCCCACGCCCCTCCTCCCTCCGTTACCCTCTGTCACCCCTTTACCCTCTCCCACCCAATCCTCCCTGCCTTTACCTCTGTCACCCCTCTGTCACCCCTTTACCCTTCTCCCACCCCTCTCCTCCTTTACCCTCTGTCACCCCTTTACCTCTCCCACCCCTCCTCCCTCCTTACCCTCTTGTCCACCCCTCTGTCACCCCTTTTACCCTCCCCACCCCTCCTCCCTCCTTTACCCTCTGCCACCCCTCCTCCCGGCCTTTACCCTCTGTCACCCCTCTGTCACCCCTTTACCCTCTCCTCACCCCTCCTCCCTCTTTACCCTCCTTTACCCTCTGTCACCCCTTTACCCTCTTCCCACCCCCTCCTCCCTCCTTTACCTCTGTCCACCCCTCCTCCCTCCTCTTACCCTCTGTCAACCCCTCCTCCCTTCCTTTACCACGCTGTCACCCCTCCTCCCTCCTGTACCCTCTGTCACCCCTCCTCCCTGCCTTTACCCTCTGTCACCCCTCCTCCCTCATTTACCCTCGCCACAACCTTTACTTGTTTCTTGTTTCAGTTTTTCACCAGACCAATGCAGGGACGCATTGATAGTATGATAGTAACTTCTATCAATGTCATTTTTGGGGGGGGGGGGGCCCCCTATACTTTTCAATATAAAAATAACTTCAAAAGATAATCATTGCTCCATTTTCTCATTTACAGCTACAAGACGAGATATAATATAACTTGTTATTATCCTACCAGTAGAAACAAACAGTAGAACATTTCTTCAGGTTTAACAATGCTGTCTCAATGTGGCCTTTTTAATTAATGAAAGAAGAAAAGAAGGAATGTGCTCCAAATTAATAACAAACAGGGGCTGGGGATTGGACAAATAATGAATCAAGCTGCAAGGAGGAATAATCTATTTCTACTTGTGTATGCAGTCCTTTTTAAATATTGCTAAATCATAACAAAGAAAGATGATAATGCTTACATAGAAATAAATACATTGTTTGATTGCCAGTGCTGACATTTCTTGGCTGAGGCCAGGACAGGTTTTCTCTGTGTGGTTGTGTGTGGTGTCTCCACCTTTATGAGAGTGTGTTGCTTTTCTCTTCTCTTCCCTGCGACAACAACATGTAATAAGAGTAAGGACCTTTCCCCCTCTCCCTCCACTTCAGCTTCCCTGCTTCTTCACACTAGCAATGACCACGGCCAACCATCAAAACCCACACAGACACTCTGGACATGAACACACACACACACACACACCCACACACACACACCACACACCACACACACACACACACACACACACACACACACACACACACACACACACACACACACACACACACACACACTAATGGGGAGCGGAGGTGAGGGGAGAGGAGCAGACAGGGCCAGATTGAAAATGGGAGTGGGTCATTTACATTGCATTAAGGCTTCCTCGGCCTCTCGGGCTCAGACCCGGTCATCAATCGCCCCACTGTCAGCCGGGCCGGGTGATAAATACAGCGGGCCGTGGCACGCCGTGGCCAGCAGCACCACATAATGAATGGTTTGAACAAACAAGAAAGATGCCTCATCAAGGAGAGTGGGGATGTTAAAGCCCCTCGCTGCAAAAAGCCCTGAGTAAGGAGATTTACTCCTAACCACATAGACACGACACTAAAAAAATCCTATTTCACTCAGCCTCCCTCCACCAGAACCCCCCAGCCTCACACACACATACAGTATATATACACACACATGCACACACACAGTAAACATGTGCCTGTGTCTTACGGCTTACAGCCACCCCCCTCTCCACTCCTCCACCTCACCTCCTCATCTCTCTCTCTCTCTCTCTCTCTCTCTCGTTCCCCCTGTTTCTATGAGTGAGAGTCTGCAGGCCACCCACAGCTTTACATTGTGGCAGCACTCTAAAGCATGGGGGCTCTGAATATCACGGCCAGACAAAATGGACAGTGCTGCGGTCTAGGAGCTAATACAGGCCGGGGTGCTTTGTACACACAACCCAGAGAACTAGGCCATCATGGCAGGATAGAGGTTACAGGGCTACAGCAGCCGTAAAATTGGAGGAAGGGTATTTAGCCCTTTGAGCAACCTCTTCACGTTCATTTCCTCAGTAAAAAATCTAGGGCAGTAAATCACCAATGTCAAAGAAATAATATGAAAACCCGAGATATACTCTGAGTGAGAGACAAATGTGTTAAGTCGAAAATAATAAATCATTCAGTGTTTTTGATTGTTGATTGTTTTTTTCTTTCCTTAAGATGTCTGTCCACCCTCAGAAGCATGTGTGACATGATTTCTTAATGGATACAACACAAACCAAACCCACAGAGATCAAAGAGGTTATTGAAAATCTCCCTCAGCTAGCTTTGAATGGAATCAATAGAGCGAGTTACAAACACCAAAACCAATATCCTGAAAAGGGGAATTGGCCACAAAATCTAAAGCGCTCCATCCAGTCTATAAATAATTAGGCCTAGAAATGAGCGGTGTGTTTTATTGCCCGGTACAGTGCGGGGCCGGCCTCTTGTGATCGAAACAGCTCTGTTAATTACACGAAAGTCCGCTAATGCCACAAGCATGCGCTATCCCGCCACCACACTCCTCTAATTTCTACTATCTGACCCACAGATACACCCCCCAATACGCTCACACACAGATACACCCCCCCCAATACCTGTCTCTTATACACATCTAGATGTGTATAAGAGACAGGAGGTAGATAGTGTTCTACCAGACTGCAAGGTGTGTGTGTGTGATGGCTCTGTTGGCCAGATGACAGGGTGTGATGCTCTCTGTGCTCTCTGATAGTGCTGAATATAATGGCCCCTGCGGTTGCAGCACATTACCAGCTGAGCTAAGCTTCCATCATTCCTCCCTACATACTCCTCCTTTAGCCCCAGAGAATAACCTGCCAGACCAGCTTTTCCACCTTACCCTACATCCACTAGACCACTCTTACCCTTATCCCATATCCATCAATTCCTACTGCATGCCCATCCATTCAAATCTACTGGATGTCTTTGCTATGGATCAAATTCATATAAATATACAGTGGCCATTCCTACAACACCCCTCCCTAATGCGACTGTCCAGCCATTACCCCCCTCCCCCCCATACCAACTTCATCTCACCCCCACCGCTTTATCCTCCTACACCCCCACCCCTTCACCCTGAGCCTACTGCAGACCCTAGCTGATGGATGACATCATCAGCGGCAGGGCCAGTGTGGCATGAATTATAGTCCCAGGCCACAGGGTTGCGGTGTCCTGCAAATCCATTCCATGCTAATGACTCCCTCCCTCCCAGGAAATCACAGGCCATTGGCTGTTTTACCCCCAACGCCATGGCAACACACAACCAACCAACCTCCCATTTGTTTTGTTTTCCTCCCTTGTGTTGATTGGTGTAAATTGGGTCCAATCGATGTCGCTATAGGCTTATTATAACCGTATATCCTTTCGATGTTTATTTCAACAATATTTAATAAAGACGCCACTTAGCAAACTGACATGATAATTGTTTGAGTGTCAAATATTTTTGGCACTATTGCTTATTGTGTTGATAGTATTGTGATAATGTGTACTTGGATCTTCTATTTTGCTTTATGCAGCAATGTATTAATCAAATGTAAGATTTCATATATTTTCCAAATTGATTGCAATCTTATTTGTTTTTTAATCAAAGTGACTAGCAGGGATAATAATAATACTCACAGTCTAAATAAAAAGAAGCAAATGAAGGAATGACATTTTAATATGTACTCTGCATAGAGTTGGAGTAAGATTGGCACATTTTAAATATAAATATGCCATTGTTAATATTATTACAGTTATGAATGAGATTGAGGCATTTCTTATAGATGAAATAGATATGCCATACATATATCCAATTTGACTTTTTGAAGTTATCCCTCATGATTTGATTAAAGTGCACGGCACGATAGTTTTTTACATTTCATAATGAAAGTCCTTTTCCTTGAGTTGTTGGATTTAGTTTATCAGTCTGACAACGTCAAATGGGCTGACAATTGACAATCCTACACTATAGCTATTTCATTATAATCAATGAACATTTGACTGCTGAAACGTGGGCCTATATTTTTGCTTGTTGTTGAAGCTCAAAGACAAGGTTTTTGGAGGCTGTGTATTCCTATCCTCCTCTCCCTCCCTGTGTGTGTGTGTTTTTGGGTGGGTGGAGGGGTTTGGAGGGGGTTAGGTTCGTGTTTGTTTTATTTTCCTGGGGACTAAGCTTCTTCCTGACAACAGGGAGAAAACAGGCAAGAATGCCACATGACTCAATGACTCAACCTCTGTTGCTTTTAAACTGTCTGACACTATGCCAGACAAACAGACCCACACGCACACACACACAAACACACAAACACGGATGCACACACTCTCACACAACCATCCAGCAGGAATCCAGACCCCATCCATTCCCTGTAKACATACACCATAGCCTCTGCTCTATACCAGCCATACATACCACTGTATTCCATTCTATAGAATACAGTCTGCTACAGTCTTAACTCAACTCAGCTCAACAATCGCTGGCTGGCCTCCTGCATGGGGCTCTTGGCCCCCAGCCAGTCAGACTGTTTGCTCTACACCATTCATTTATGTTCATTGGAGATGGTGCAAGAGCCTGCCAAGCAAACTGTTGCCCCTGTGAAGGAGGGAGGGAGGGGAACTGGCAAATGAGGAGGTGTGGGAGTGGGAGGGAGGGAGGGAAGGAGGGAGGGGAGGGAGGGAGGAGGCATCTCTAGAGGATATGTGAGATCTGGGCTTAAATGTCCATGAGGCTATAAACCAATCACTCCCACACTCTCCCAGAGCAAGCGCAGGGGCTGAGGCTCATGGGTAACGGCCTACACCCAGCAGCCAATCAGAGGAGAGAGATGTTTACGGTGAACTGTACTGTATGTCTCCTGGTGTATTACTTATGATAACATCCTTATTATCAACTATCTAAGAAAATATCCACAGTGGGGAAGGTAGAGCTTGGTGTTACCACAGCCTTGTACTGTTTATGGTGAGCAGGTGGATGGAGTGGTTTGGGAGACCCTCATGTGAGTGTGTGTGCGTGTGTTGTTTTCCAGTCTCTGGTCTCAGATGTGGCCCGCAGCCATAGAGATGGGACTGTTTAATCATCAGATCAAGTTCATGGCTTCTCTTTCTACCACACGGCCACCCCACCGCTTTCAAGGGGAGGAATATGATCCCCATATCCTT
>NW_019957523.1:59592-66722 GCF_002910315.2 Salvelinus sp. IW2-2015 | reverse complement strand
CTCCCCACACTCAACACCAGCCAGTCTGGCCTCCTCTCCTCCTCTCTACTCTTCTCTTTCTTCTCCTCTCCTCCTTTCCAAGTTTCTGCTCACACTTTAAGCCAGGTCCTACAGGGCAGGAATTTGGCCGGAGCTCAGAGCTAGCCTGATGTGGGGCGGCAGGTAGCCTAGTGGTTAGCGCGTTGGACTAGTAACCGAAAGGTTGCTGGATCAAATCCCCGAGCTGACAAGGTAAAAATCTGTCATTCTACCCCTGAACAAGGCAGTTAACCCACTGTTCCTGGTAGGTCGTCATTGTAAATGAGAATTTGTTCTTAAATAAAAAAAATGTCAACACTTGTACTGCCCCGTGAAAACTTTTATCAATGGCTTTACATGGCAACATTTACTTTACAGTCCTTTTTAATAAAAAATAAATAATAATAATGTGTTTCTATCGTGTTTAATTGCAAGATGGATTTTGTAAAGACTGTACCAGTATTCCAGTACAGCAAGAGCAGTCATCTTTGGTGTTGCACAGCTTGCAGCGGGTGGTGTGAAGTAATTCATGTATACTCTTTGAAAGTGACTTTTAGGGTCTATAAGGTAGTCATTAGCGGGCTGGTACGGTCACCTAGGGCCAGTGAAAAAGGAAAGGGCCCATCCCCCTGGCCCATCATTCAGGACCCCCCATATCCACACCACTTGCCACTATTGCCTGTCATAAAGTCATTGTGAGCCTTTGCTTACACGCTAAACGGCCCAGTCCACTGCTAGCTGGATAAACACCGACACCACTTTAATGACCTGAGCACACGTTGTAAAGCGGAGGCAGGTAGCCTAGTGGTTAGAGCGTTGGGCCAGTAACCGAAAGGTTGCTAGATCGAATCCCCGAGCCGACAAGGTAAAAATCTGTTGTTCTGTCCCTGAACAAGGAAGTTAACCCACTGTTCATAGGCCGTTATTGTAAATAATAATTTGTTCATAACTGACTTGCCTAGTTAAATAAAGGTAAAAAAAAATTAAAAAGCAGGGAATCGGTGAGCAGGCTAACAGGCTAGCAGGCTAACAACCTGGGTCAGGCGGAAGCTTCCAAGGCCTAAAGACATAGGAGGAAGAATTTGGGCCTAAACGTTCTCACGTTAACTTAATGGTGTCCAGATCCACCTGGCTATTGTAGCCAAACGGTGAGGTGAGAGAGAATCTGTTCTAGCCTCCGGCAAGGATAAAGGAAAGGCAAAGATGGCCCTATAGAAATACTGATTCCTTCACGTTGTAAGAGACAGGCTTAACTCTTCATGTGCTGCTACAGTAGCACACACCTTTTGTAACTTGGATCTTTCTCTGGGAGACTGAAAAGTCTTACAGAACCAGTACAGCTGGGAGTTGTAAGTCACAAACCCTAGACCGCACATGTCCCATGTATTACACCATTAGGCATCTAACTACCTCTGAACAACCCCTGTTCCATTATCGATCTCCCCCGCCATCCCTCTCCCCAGGGCCTGAACTTCCCTGCTCCATACTTTAATATATTTAGTCTGCGTGAAACAGGACAAGGTTATTACACGCTGAGTGTCCCAGGAATCTCTGTGCTCCTTCAAGGGGCTTCTGGGTAAGCCAAGAGCAACAGGGTCAGGTGACAGGGGTACAGTGCCGGGCGTACTTCACCTCCTAGACTCTCATGGTCGGTTGTGAATGACTCTGAGTATTTACATGAAGAGCTTGTCTATGTTTCCCGCTTCTCTGTTGTGTCCTCTAACATTGTTTAACTTTCACAAGAAGAAATAGAGTGGGATTTTATCTTGGAGTAGTGGCACAGGTTCATTTGTGTGGGTGGGGGGGGTGAGAGAAAGCGTTTTGTTCTCCTATGCTAGATGAGGTCCTGAAAGTGGCCCTTGATGGACTCTCCTTCCACTTGAGTATTAAGTTAATGAGCGTAAGTATTTAAGTATTCATACACGACCAGGACGTCTCCATTCTGTCTCTCAGAAAGACACTCCTTGTTGGCCTCAGAAATGGCCACTACGTTATGCTATAATAGCCTGCCCAAGGACACAATGACAACAGCAGAGTAACCACTTAGTGTAGGCTAACAAAAACCCACAGGGTAGGTACGTAATGTCAAGCCTATTTGGAGATGTTATAGCACATTTGTAATGTCAATTTATTTGTTTTTTTGGGGGGTTCAAATATCAAAGCAGGATAACATTTGTCCATTACAGGGGGTGAAGGGGTTGAGGAGCTGCTTTCAGAAACAGCTGCAGGGGACATTTCCTGTTTGTTAATGACTCTAAATGTGTTCAAGACAACCATGTCAAGTCCTTGTTTCTCTGAATGGCCTGAACACTGCTGGGGTGAGGAGTAGCAGTTGTCTTAACACTGACAGACAGACGGATGGACAGACAGACGGCCATACATTCAGACACTCAGGCTTAGGCCCCAGTCAAGGAAGTGCTGAGAGTAAACCACAAGTTTATTCATCTCAAATCACAGGCACTTTGAGCGACTCAGGTGAAACAAAGACAGCCAAGCCCTGATCAGTCACCATACCTGTTGTGTCTGTTTAGGTTGCAGGATGCCATTTCTGCCTTTCACAAACACACGTCTTTGAGAGAAGCCCTTTGATCTGGGACAGTTGCATGACTCAAGGAAGCGATTTCCCTGTCAATCATCAGTGTGTGTGTGTGTGTGTGTGTGTGTGTGTGTGTGTGTGTGTGTGTGTGCGTGTGTGTGTTCAGAACTACGTGTCTGTTCACTGACACATGCCCCGAGGATCTTTCACTTTCTTAATGTTCCACGAGAGGACAGAGGAGTTATAATGCCTGTATAATGAGCTGAGGAGAGAAGAACGGAATGGAGAAGAGAGGAGTGGTAGCTTTTAGAAGTCTAGGCCGGCTAATCGTGGCTATACTCTTAAGTGCATTCTACCATCCTCCCTCTGTCTGTCCATCCATCCATCCCTCTCTCTCTTTCCCTGTAGTGCTTTCTGGCCTGATCCTGCCCTGGGGCCGTACTGACCTTTGACCAAGCTGGCCGAAGCTGGCTACAGGCCCCTCATTTGTTACAGGCTTTATTCACTGAAAAAGCAGGCAGGAAGCTGGCAGCCACCCAGCAACCCCATGGGAGGATGACCATCAGCTAGCTCAGCTTACCGCTTATTAGACCAGGGTGGGGAGAGTGTGTGTGTGTGTGTGAGGGTAGGAAGTATGTGTAAGGGTATGCAGTGTGTGTGTATGGAGTGTGTGTATGGAGTGTGTGTGTATGGAGTGTACAAGTGTGTGTGTGAGGAGCAGGGGGAACCTAATCAGAAACGATCGTAACTGACCTTTTTTTTCATGCACTCCGTCGGTTTTCCTAACTAATGAAACGCAAAGAAGAAAAAGCCTGGAAGCCACAAACGTCTCCGTCTCTGGGCTAACCAGATCAGCTACGCATGTTAGTGACAATCAGGCAGGCGTCCAGGCGAAGGACTCAGGGGACCTTGCAGCGTATTTCTGTTCTGACCGCTCATCTCCTGTCTTAACCTCTCCCTCCCTCTCTTCCTCTTCTCCAGCCTCAGCCCAGTCATCTGAGTGGCCGGCAGAGCTCACTAAAACATTAGATCAGACACTCCAGTTCCCTCTCAGCACTCCATAAAAGCTGGGTAATTCATACTTCATCTAAATACATTGCCATTAACAAAGCTGATGAACTTTTACTCCTTAAATCTAATGGGCCATTTTGCCTGGCTGCTGGCACTCTCTCCTCTCCTCTCCCTCTCCCCCTCTCTCTCTCTCAATCTCTCTTTCTGCCATTGAGAGGCCTATGTTAATCCACACGCAGTCAGTCAGTGACTCAGTGTATGACTATCCACTACAGTGATTGAGGTAGGGGGAAAAGAAGGGGATTTGGAGGCTTTTGTCTGACCTCTGCCACAGACAAGCAATGACACGCACCCTATTCTGTGGGACTGCTGGGAGATTTGGCGGTCTCACTCTCTGTCTCTCACACACACACACAGACCCCAAAGTGCAGGGGAGGGTCATTAACCACTGGGTCTAGAGCGAGGCACGATGGCTCCACGGCACGGAGGCTGTTGACAAGCGTCTGTGTTCTTTTCAACAACTCGTTGAGCCACACCCCTCCCCCTCCCCCCACTTCCTCCTCTTCTCTCCTCTCCCCCTCCCCACCCCTTCCCTTCTCAGGAATGTAACACAACGCTCGCTGAGGTAACCCAGCCGCCTCCCCTTCTCTCTTTCTCGCGTTGAAGAGAGAGAGACTGAAGAGAGAGAGGAGAGAGAGGAGACGAGGGGAGACGAAGGGGGAGTAGGAGGAGAGACGAAAGAGAGAGAGAAGGACGGAGCGAGAAGAACGAGACCGAGAGAGAGAGAGAGAAGACGAGGGAGGAGAAGAAGAGAAGAGAGAGTGAGAGACAGAGAGACGAGAGGAGAAGAGAAGAGCGAGAGGAGGACAGAAAGAGAGAGGAGAGAGAGAGAGAGGAGAGAGAGAGAAGGGAGAGAGGAGCAGACCGGAGAAAGACAGAGACAGAGATAGCGAGAGAGAGGAGAGAGAGAGATGAGGAGAGAGAGAGAGGAGGGAGAGAAAAGAGAGGAGCAGACTGGAAGGTGTAGGACAGTGTTGTTGTTTTTTCTCTTGCCCTCCCTCTGTCTTTCTCCCTCTCTGTTTCTTGCCCTCCCTCTGTCTTTCTCCCTCTCTGTTTCTTGCCCTCCCTCTGTCTTTCTCCCTCTCTGTCTCTTGCCCTCCCTCTGTCTTTCTCCCTCTCTGTCTCTTGCCCTCCCTCTGTCTTTCTCCCTCTCTGTCTCTTGCCCTCTTTATATTTGCCACCACCCCTCTGCATGTACTGTGGAATAATTAATGAGTCAATTGAGCTGTGGGGAGAGAGAAGACTTTGACCAGCAGGGGCAGGGGATTTTATTAAGCTATAGTAATGGCTCCAGTACAGTACTCCACTACCTATTCTTCCAATGGAGAGGGGCATCCAAAGCATGACCACCACCCCAAACCTGGACTTCCAATATGGGAACTCCGCTCTTCTACGCTCTCCACCTAACTGGTGTTTTCTACCATTCCAGTCCTACTCCACCCATCCCCATCCCCCTCTCCTCTCCTCTCCTCTGTTCTTCTCCTCCCAGCCCCTCCTGATGGCAGGATCAGGGGCCTGACTAGCTGACCTGTCTGGTGATTGATGATAATGTCTCAGGAAGTCATTTTCCCCCACAGCGCCCTGCCTGCCGCCCTACTGCCTTTCACCAGGCAGGCTGAACCACTACAGAGGTGACCCAGCCCAGCCCAGCACATCACAGACACAGACACAGACACACAGGCCCACTTTCAACTTTCCGCCTGCTCAGGTCCGCCTGGGCCCCCACCAAAAAGCCCCCCCCCCAAAGCCCCCAGTTCAAATACTGGTGGAGGACAACAGGTGTAGTCAATACCAGGATCAACAGTGGAATAAGTGGGGTCGGATGTTAGCGTCCATAAGAAAGCTCACCCATAAAGGATGACAGAGGTGGATGAAGGATAGTAGATCGTGGATGGGCTTTGGGATGAGGGTCGATGGGAGAAGGCCTCATCTGCCTGACCATCTTGTTGTTAAAATCAACAGTGGACATCTTGAAGCGGACCAGGCGGATGATGGTGATGGCCCCGGCCCCTGACTCTGGGTGCTGAGGATGGTTCCATTACTGTCAGTGGTTACCAGGTCCATTATGGCAATTAGGAGCCCTTCTAACACTAGGAATCCCTCTGCCTGCGCTGCAATTGCTAACATCTGCTAACATCAGCCTCCTTCCATGTTCGGTACAGTTTTCTTTGCTTAAACACACATCTTTTTACAGTCGCCGCTGTATTTTTCTTCTTTCTCCGCGGCGCACTCCACTTTTATTTACTCAATTCCACTCAAATTGTGCTTTAAAGAGATCCCTCTCGGTTTGAATCCAAATAACTTAAAATGACCCATGAAGAGAGAGAGAGAGAGAGATGCTTTTCCATAGGCTCCATTACTTTTCATATGGTAGCAGGAAGAGAGAGAGGGGAGGGGAAATGGCGTGGAGATAATCAATGGAAGAAGGACCGCTAGCCTATTCATCTCCCCCAAACGATTGTGGGTTAATACACGCTCTTGCATAGGCAAACAGGGCTGTGTGGCGAGCACATCTGTCTGCCTGGATGGGCTACTTAATGAAACAAGGCGGTCTCTGGGTGCAGAGATAAATGGCTTTCCTTCAACGAAAATGGACTCTTCTATCAGTGGCTGAATCCCAGGCTGAGATGCAGGTCCAAATGACAGGGCTCTATACATTCAATACAGTGGAGACTCCAGCCTGTGTCCCTGAGAGACAGGCTTTAACAAAGAGGGTGCCAGGTAGGAGAGAGGACATGGCCACCAGAGCAGCTCCCCACGGTGATCATATCAGGGATCCCCTAATGCGAACAAGAGTTTGACTGATCTGGGAGAGAAAGAAGAGAGTGAGAGAGAGAAAAAGGAGACGTACAGTAGAGAGATAAAGAGAGAGAGGGAGGGAGGGGCTGAGCCACCTGGGGCTGATGAGTGGGACTTGATGTGTGTGTGCGTTTGTGTGTGTGTTGTGGCTACCACTGTGTGTGTGTGTCTGTGTCTGTGGTGACCCCTGGTCAGGGAGTCTTGTAACAGGAGCTCACCTCCGGTTCTCCTCTCTCCTCTCAGTGTGCTGAACAGGCACCTGAAGACAGGATTAGCCATTGTGACCCAGCCCCAAAGGTAACAGAGATGCACCACCGGGGACGGGCCTGAAACACACACTCCCACGTGCTGCAGGCAGGACCCAGCCAGATAGGCAGGAAGACAGGATGACAGAGGGGAAGGAAGGAGGAGAGGGGAAGATAGAGATAGGGGGGTTGGAAATACAAACACAACAGGACACTAACAAGGGGAAGATAGTAGGTATAGTATAGTGTGGTATCCGCCTGGGTTTGCTTAAGATGTCGTCGTTAAGGTTTTTGTCACAGGGGAAAACACAAAAGCAGTATATAAGAAGATTGTGGATCCTGTGCTGAGGTAGCGCCCTGGGGTGGCCGAGATCCTGCCTGTGTGGAAATTGATGCCTGTCACTGTGTCTATGATTCACCCCTGCCAATGTGTGTGTGTGTGTGTGTGTGTGTGTGTGTGT
>NW_019957523.1:22933-55927 GCF_002910315.2 Salvelinus sp. IW2-2015 | reverse complement strand
AGAGAGAGAGAGAGAGAGAGAGAGAGAGAGAGAGAGAGAGAGAGACCTGACCACCACACCAAACCTGGACCTCCAATAAAGGAACTTCACTCTCTCCACCTAGCTAACTGGTGTTTTACATTTCAAACTTTCTCTTGTCTACTCCACCCATCCCCATCCCCCACTCCTCTCATCCCAACCCCTCAGGTGGCAGGATCAGGGGCATGACTAGCTGACCTGTCTGGTGATTGATGGTAATGTCTCAGGAAGTCATTTCCCCCCACAGCGCCCTGCCCGCCGCCTTGCTGCCTTTCACCAGGCAGGCTGAACCACTACAAAGGCGATCCAGCCAGCCCATCACAGACACAGACACACAGGCCTACTTTCAAATCTCTGCCTGCTCAGGTCCGGCTGGACCCCCACCAAAAGCCCCCTTAAGGCCCCCCCAAGTCCCCCAGGTCAAACACTTGTGGAGGACAATGGCTCCAGTAAATACCAGGACCCACAGTGGAATGGGTGTGGCTAAGGTGGGGTCGGCGACCATCCATAACACAGCTCATCCACAAGGGATGACAGAGTTGGATGGAAAAGAGTGGGAGAAGTCCTCAGCCACCCGGCCTTTTATTTTGTTAAAATCAACAGTGGACATCTTGAAGCGGACCAGGCCAGTGATGGCCCCTAACTCCAGGTGCTGAGGATGGTTCCCCTGCAACTCCATTACTGTCAGTGGTTACCAGGTCCATTACGGCAATTAGGAGCCTGCTTCTAACACGAGGAATGCCTCAGCCGGAGCTGCAATTGCTAACATCTGCTAATATCAGCCTCCTTCCATGTGTCGATACGGTTGTCGTTGCTTAAACACACATCTTTTCACAGTCACCTCCGTTTTCTTCTTCTTTCTCCACAGAACACTCCACTTTTATTTACTTAGTTCCACTCAAACTGTGCCTTAAAGAGATCCCACTCAGTAACTTCAAATGATCAGTGAAAAGAGAGAGCTTGCCTTCCACTGCTTTTCCAAAGGCTTTGTTACTTTTTAATATTTGAGCAGGACGAGAGAGGGGAGGGAAAATGGCGTGGAGATAATCAATGGAAGAAGGACCACTAGCCTAATAATCTCCCCCAAAGGATTGTGGGTTAATACACACTCTTGCATAGGCCAACAGGGCTGTGTGGCGAGCACATCTGTCTGTCTGGATGGGCTACTTAATAAAACAAGGCAGCCTCTGGGTGCAGAGACGAATGGCTTTTCCTCAATGAAAAAGAATGATTCTATCAGTGGCTGAATCCCAGACTAAGACACAGGTCCAGATGACAGGGCTCTATACATTTAATACAGTGGAGACCCCAGCCTGTGTCCCTGAGAGACAGGCTTTAACAAAGAGGGTGCCAGGTAGGAGAGAGGACATGGCAACCAGAGCAGCTCCCCACGGTGATCATATCAGGGATCCCCTAATGCGAACAGGAGTTTGAATGATCTGGGAAAGAGAGTGAGCGAGAGAAAAAGAGTAGAGTGGTGAGATAACGAGAGAGGGAGAGAGGGGCTAAGCCACCTGGGCTGATGAGTGGGGGCTTGATGTGTGTGTGTATGTATGTGCTTGTGTGTGCGCATGTTGTGGCTACCACTGTGTGTGGTCAGGGACTCCTGGTCAGGGACTGGTCAGGGACTCCCCTGGTCAGGGACTCCTGTAACAGGAGCTCACCTCCGGTTCTCCTGTCTCTCCTCTCAGTGTGCTGAACAGGCACCTGAAGACAGGATTAGCCATTGTGACCCAGCCCCAAAGGTAACAGAGATGCACCTCCGGGGACGGGCCTGAAACACACACTCCCACGTGCTGCAAGCAGAAACCAGCCGGCCGAGGAGAGGTGGCGAGAGATAGAGAGGAAGGATAGACAGGAAGACAGGATGACGGAGGGGAAGGAAGGAGGAGAGGGGAGGGGAGGATAGAGATAGAGGTAGGGGGGCTGGAAATACAAACAGAACAAGACACACTAAACAAGGCAAAGATAGGAGGTATAGTGTAGTATCAGTCTGGGCTAAGATGTTGTTGTTGGGGTTTTTGTCACAGCGGGGAAATACAAAAGCAATGTATAAGAGGATTTTGGGTCCTGAGCTGCGGTAGCGCCCTGGGGTGGCTGAGATTCTGCCTGTGTGGAAATTGACGCCTGTCACTGTGTCTATGATTCACCCCTGTTAGTGTGTGTGTGTGTGTGTGTTTGTGTGTGTTTGAATGTGTGTGCTCTGCTGTGACGAATGAGCGCCACTTAATTTGCTCCTGATTATGCGGGTTGCTGGTCCTCTAAACCTCTTTGAACTTGTAATTGCCGCTGGTTTCAATAATGAACATTAAGGAAGGATTCAGAAAAGTGTGGATAATTACAGGTTTCCCCCCCTTTTTACTTCTTCATGCTGGATAAGGAAGATGAGGTTAAGGAGGAGGAGGCGGAAGAGGTATAGGAAGAGAAACAAGGAGAGAGGAGGAGGTGCAGGGTTGCGAGGCATGTGGTGTCGCGCCAGGCTCTCTTTATCTAAATAATTGTACAAGCTCGGTTTATGAGCTTTAGCAAGAGGGTCCAGCCCTGGGGATACGGGGGTACTAGCTCGCGCTCCCCCTTAATCAATATTCACACAGATTCCCATCTGGAGCCAAGGCCTGTTCTACTTAGATTTGGATTTATTTAGTTATTTTTATTAGATTTGCTTGCCTTCTTTCCTCAAATCTCTTTTTTCTTGGGTATCTGGGCTATTTTCTGATACAGCAGGTGGCAGGGCTCTGTATCGTATGCGCTCATCTGTGTAGACTTACATGATCTTAGGAGATGAACTAGGCCTGCTCAATAGATAACAGATACATGGCTATATCTACACACGCTCAGATTCACATGGCCTTATGGTGCTATAGATGGACCAATCCATTGTGGGTAAAGGGGTGACACGTGGGGATAGGCTGTAAAAATCTGTCAAAAAAGTGTCAGAGTGAGGAAACTGCAACAAATTGACCCACTCACTCAGTTTCCATCCTCCACATAGACTGTGCATTGGCGGATATGAAACTGCATGCACATGGTGTCAAAGCGAGTCGTATTATTGAATGGAAAAGATGAAGAGGGGAGGAGCGCGAGGGGAGTTGAGGTGAGAACAAGAGGCATGGCTCCCAGTTATAAGGACCCCACTGTGAAGGAATCCCCTGCCTGGAATAAGCACATAGCAAAACAAAAGCAATGGAGGAGGGGAGGGAGGAAAGGGGAGGTGGAGGAAAGGAAAATCACACAACAAAATGTCGGGAGTGGGATTTGGTAGACTCAGGGTCCCATGACAAACCAAACAGAGGAACAGCACCAGGTCTGTTTTTGATTTCTGCCCGATGCCTCCATCCTTTAACCTCACCCTCCTCAACTATTTGTGCGTCTCCTTTTCCTGCATTTCCTGGTGTGAGATAAATACCAAATGGGGGGGTGGGGGGGGGGGGGTTATGGGCTGCTCTGAGGCCTGCAGCTTAGAGGGAGAAGAGCTACAGTATCTCATTTAGCTGGTCACCACCAACACATCACAGGCCCATGATTCAACTGACCAAGGGGGCTATCGATAGAGTGCAGGGGGCTTTTCACATTTTTCAATTTTCCGACAACCCCCTCTGGCTTGGTAAATTGCATGGCACAGAGGAAAATGTGATAGGGGAGAGGGAAGACAATGTGAGGTTGGGAGAATGAGAGGTCTGACAAAATTACTCTGAGAAGACTCAAATGCCTCAAACCCATTCCTCTAACACAGTCTGCAATGGAGAAGATAACCACATAAAACAAGGACAAGGAAAGCCTCAGATAATCTGGGCCTCTCCATCTGTAACAGTGCCAGTCCTGGTTTTGAGTTTTCCCACCATTGGGGCACAGCATACAGTAGCGCAGACTGCCCTCCTTCCTCCTTCCAAGTCCATTACATCATTCACCTCTTTTCCCCAAAAGAGTAAGCTAGGCCTGGCCTTAGCCAATGGATCAATGTTATGACTGCAGCAGTGGGTTAGGCCAGTGGGAGGGAGGGAGGCACAAGGGTTGAGGGGGTAGCTGAGGCCTGTTTTTGCTGAAGTGTGAGGCCTTAGAAGAGGCAAGACGAGTCTCCAGCTATGGAGCAGTAGTTTATAAATCCTTCACTCCTCAGCTCTCCTCTGTTTGTCTTCTGCTCAGGTCAGGGCATGTGCAGTAACCTCGACAGGGTAGGGGCCCCTGGTCTTGCACAAAGTGGCCCCTAGCACTGTAAACACCCATCTGAATGTGCTTCAGATGGCCCCTGGCTTCTCTTTAAGAGATTCATATTAACTAAAGATGCACTGAACTAACTAGCTTTATGTCACAAATTGGTCGCATTTCTGAGACAATTCAAGCTTTCTCAAAAAGGATTATTTAATTTTTTGTTCGGTGGCTGTAAACATCAGTGGTAACATACAGTACATGCATGAGCCTCTTGCAATTGCACTTGTTTTCCTTTTGTTGTTGTTTTGGGGTGTAGTTCTTTCTTTTTGGGAGAACATGTTGAGGGTTGTTCTTTTTGTTGTTGTTGGCATGCGCTGCAGAGTTTCACATGGCTTAATCACCTCCTAACAGCGGCAACAACGTGTTGTAAACATCCCCTTAGCGAAAGCACTCATTTCTGCTACTTCATTAAACAAGGAGCGTTAAGGCACGAACAGCAGGCCTGAGCATTAACAACAGGGAGGGACGGAGGGAGGGAGAGGAGGGGAGGAGAGAAGGTACGAGAGGCTGCCTGTTAATAACAGGTAGGGTAAACTACTAAATAGCACACAACACTGTTTATCTAGAGAGACAATAAGGATCTATGTGAGACATTGACACAGTAGGTGTGTAACAACTGCAAGAGAACTGTGCTGTATTCTGTATTCTGTATCAGGTGCCACTCTAGATTGGGATCTGTGAAGTGGAACTATGACAGATCTAGATTAAGGGGGCCAAGTGAAAATGTCTAATGTCGGCGCGTGAAACAATTCACGGCTATTACCCCCTAATGCTCCACTAAACCTGTGGAGCAACCAGCCAGCCACAGACTACATGGCTCTGCGTACTGTAAACAAAGCTTTGTCAGTCACGACACACCAACACCACTGGGCATTACTGTAAAAAGGCTCCGACATGAAACAACCAAAGGTTGATGTGGCTTGTCATATAATTATACAGCCCAGAAAAAGGGGAGTCACTAGATACCGCCTTCTAAACTTTCAGGGAGTTTTTTCTCTCTCTCTCTCTCGTATGAAAAAAAGTCTCGCTCGTTCTTGTAAAACCCTGGTAGACAAAAAGTGTTTCCTATAGTTGAAATGAAAACATTTGTTAGGGTCCAGTTTTTGTTTGTCATGGTTTTATCTTCTGGTGGAAGGATTAGTTCTATGTCTTTATCAATGAGGACTGACTGGCGGTGCAGTGGCTTCCCAGCTTCACAGGCCCATGTGAGAACCAGGCTAGCGAGGAACAGATGGTAGACTGAGCTGAAGTGACTTGTGTCCTCGTTCCAGGGTCGCTGAGCTGAGCAGCATTAGTTAGAGGAACAAACTGTGGAACCAAAGGTCCCTCCCCAGCATACCTGAAGCTCCCCTTCACTCAGTATCCTTGACTTCAGTGACTTCCAAAATACAGCCACTCTCCCCTTTCCTGATGTATTATCGCTTCACTTTAGTTTTGTAAACTTCAGATAGAGACTCCATATATATACACTTAATATGGCAACTCTCGCTTTCTTATAGGCGTATAAGCCTGGGGTCATGTGGTATGTGTAAGCATACACACACACAGGGGTATGCAGTGGCGGTGAACCAAACGGTCACCTGGGTTGCCACGGCTGACTGGAGAGCTGACTTCTTGGCTCCGAGGCAAATGAGCACATGACAAATTAGTGTGTGGGCCTCCTTCAGCCCTGAACCTCCGTGACCCCTTAGGAACCCCATCAACCCCCCTTTCTCCCTTACACCCCCTTCTGAACCTCACAAAACACAAAACAAGAGAAAATGAAACCACTACCGTCGCAATGAATACCCAGAGTCGTACAAAACATACTCTTTATCTCCTATAAACATACAAAATCGTGGAATAAAAATACATTGTGTAGGCAGCAAAAATATGGTATAAACAGTTTTAAAAACAGTGCTGTAAAATGAGAACGGTTGTGTATTTCAAACTGTTTGCAGATGTGGGATATACCAGTGAAATGGCTCTAGTGGTGGCCCTAACAATACACATGGATTAGAAGGACTCAAACAGAAAAACAGACATACAGACAGGGGACACTACAGAGAGAGATGTTTAGTCTGCTCAAACACAACCGGCTGGCCCTCTCTTTTTCGAAGGCAGACTAGCGCACTTGTTTATCGTTTGGGACAAATACCGGTTACCAAGCTTGGCCAACTCTTCCAAGCCCATGACTCCAGAATGACCTAGCTAGCCAGGGTCTTTTATGTCTCTCTCTCACTCTAAAGGGCTGGTTCACAGAGCCACTCCCATCGGGGCTCGACCTGGAGATGACACCCGGTCGCCATGGAGACTAATGCTAGGTTGAGGGGGAGATTATTCTGTGTTCATTTGCTAGGGATGCTTGTGGTGCTGATGAGATGCACTACTTATCTACTCATCACGTTATCACTAATCATCACATCACTACTCATCACGTCATCACTACTCATCTACTCATCACATCATCACTACTCATCTACTCATCATCTACTTATCACGTTATCACTACTCATCTACTCATCATCTACTCATCACGTTATCACTATTCATCTACTCATCACATCATCACTACTCATCACATTATCACTACTCATCTACTCATCATCTACTTATCACGTTATCACTATTCATCTACTCATCACATCATCACTACTCATCACATTATCACTACTCATCTACTCATCATCTACTCATCACGTTATCACTATTATCTACTCATCACATCATCAACTACTCATCACATCATCACATCACACTACTCATAACAGTATCACTACTCATCTACTCATTCATCTACTTATCACGTTATCACTACTCATCACGTTATCACTACTCATCACGTTATCACTATTCATCTACTCATCATCTATATCACGTTATCACTGCTCATTCTACTCATCATCTACTTATCACGGTATCATGCTCATCTACTCATCATCTACTCATCACGTTATCACTATCATCCTCATTATCCACTCATCACGTCATCACTACTCATCTACTCATCATCTACTCATCGTGTATCATATCATACTCATCTCACTTCACGTATCACTCATCTACTCATCATCTACTCATCACGTTATCACTACTCATCTACTCATTATCCACTCATCACGTCATCACTACTCATCTACTCATCACATTATCATTAATCATTTACTCATCATGTTATCACTAATCATCTACTCATCACGTTATCACTAATCATCTACTCATCTACTCATCATGTTATCATTACTCATCTACTCATCACGTCATTACTACTCATCTGCTCATCACGTCATCACTACTCATCACGTTATCACTACTCATCTACTCATCACATTATCACTGCTCATCACCACTACTCATCACGTTATCACTACTCATCTACTCATCACATTATCACTACTCATCTACTCATCACGTCATCACTACTCATCACGGTATCACTACTCATCTACTCATCATGGCATTAATACTCATCACGTCATCACTACTCATCTACTCATCACGTCATTACGACTCATCATGTCATTAATACTCATCTACTCATCACGTCATCACTACTCATCTACTTATAACGTCATCACGTCATCACTACTCATCTACTCATCACGTCATTACTACTCATCTACTCATCACGTCATTACTACTCATCTACTCATCACGTCATTACTACTCATCTACTCATCACATCATCACTACTCATTGACTCATCACGTCATCACGTCATCACATCATTACTACTCATCTACTCATCACGTTATCACTAATCATCTACTCATTATCTACTCATTATCTACTCATCACATTATCACTACTCATCATGATATCACTACTCATCACGTTATGACTAATCATCTACTCATCACGACATCACTACTCATCATGTCACCACTCATGTTAACTCCTATATTGACAGGGTTGATATTATAGGTGCCATCTCTCTACTTCCGCTGTTGTTGCCTATGTTACCATTGTTAGTTATGTTTGTGTAACCAATTTTGCCCTGGATCATGGCAGTCACCATGTCACAATGACATGACACTCATGGCATTCCTACCCTGCTGCATCTGACTTACAGATGTCTTCATACACTCATGATTGTAGGAGATAAAAATACCCATGATATAAATAACTAATTCTTCTCAATGACACAAAGTTTCACAACATTCAGTCACGCTTTTTGACAGTGAAAGATACGAGTCATATCTAAGATTCCAGTGAATATGCAACAGGGCTCTATACGAGACACAATTCAAATGAACCCACGTGAAAGTGTTCGGCTCAATGTACGACCCCCAAACTGACCCTGGGATATATCACTTCCCTTTCAGACAGCCCAGGGTTGCAATACACTTGGCTTAGCAGCTTAACAGCATTTCCCCAAACACCCCGGCCAAAACGGTGCATGGCCCAGCACAAAACCTGAGATGCTTGATGCCTGCCTGAGAGTGCAACCCCTTCCTTCATAGACTGCATTACACTTATGGGTGAGTGCACACACACACACACACACACACACACACACACACACACACACACACACACACACACACACACACACACACACTAGCCCCACTAGGTCTGCTCCTGAGGTCCCCTATTTATTTTATAGGTGTTTGAGGATTTAGGTTAGTCAAAAGACAAGGCCAGGCCGGGAGTGGTATCTTTGTATCTGAGTGCTTCCTGTTTTCATTGCCTGGTCGACCCTTGCCTTAGCAGGTTCTATTGGGGCTAACAGAGGCTAGCAGGTTGCTACAAAAGCGTAAGGCTGAGGGCGCCAAAAGGCTAATTAGGAGAACTTTGCCAAATGAAGGGGCCCTTTTACTGCTATGGAATCGCCCAGCTAGCAGTTAGCCTAGCAACACACCTCACTCTCTGTCTATCTCACCCTGCCTATGTCTTTTTTCTCCCTAGAGCCACCTTCTCTTTCTCTCCTCCGCTCTTACATCTATCCTATCTCTGTTTCTCATCCCTCCTCCTCCTTCCTTTCTGCCTCCCTGTTTTTTGAAGCGCAGTCGACATTTTACCCTAACAGTGAAGTTTACCTTTCTGATAACATACTCTCCTGTAGTATTGAAAAGCTTATACAACAGTCTGGTATTTCACTTCCTTAATGTGACTGGAGCCATCCAGAAACTCAGAAAGACGGAGGGAGAGAAGGGAGGGAGGGTAGAAGGAGAGACTGTCTCTGGTCCTCTAGTGCTAGCTTACGCCAGCTGATCTCAGCAGTTTGCCAATTCCACACAGGGCATAAAAGATGCCAGCTCGCATGCTTTCTGCTGCTATATGATACATACATGAAAGAGGCTGGGCTTATCACAATAACTCGACAAATAATTGCCGGGTATTCATTACGTATAGAAGATATCAGATCTCGGCTGCCACACACAAAATGCTGTGTTTCATTCTCCTGGGCTGACTGAAGGCTGACTGAAGGCGCTGAAGGACTGAGGGGCAAGTGGCAATTGAAGCAGGCCTATTTTCCATATCTGATTGTGATGAAAAAGCCGCCCTGCGATTTCTCCCATGAGAGTGTGAGGTCAGGGGGAACCCAGGAGGGGGCGAGGAGGGGGGGGGGGATTTTTGTTATTCTGAATCCGAAAGCCAACAATTGTTACTGTTGGCCTGTGTTGTTTTTCGCGGTGTGAGGGGGGTCCCGTCCTTTTGAGCTCTTTCAGAATAGGTGACAATGGCTGGATGTAGAGAACATATGTAGGGGAGACCCTGTGGTCGCTCTCATGGTGGAGAAGCTAGCATGCTGGGAGAAAATACAAGCCCCGCTACTTTTCACTCTTGCTCAGTTAATGATGTGGTCAATGGAAGAATGCTGCAATAGGCCATTCAGGGGCAAAGTCCCCAAGAATTCGCCCCTGCACAAACGCATCCTGAATGGAAAGTACATTTGCCTAAATTAAAAGAAAAGGCGAATGGGTGTGTATGTGTATGTGTGTGATGTGTGTGTGTGGTGTGTGTGTGTGTGTGGTGTGTGTGTGTGTGTGTGTGTGTGTGGTGTGTGTGTGTGTGTGTGTGTGTGTGTGTGTGTGTGTGTGTGTGGTGTGTGTGTGTGTGTGTGTGTGTGTGTGTGTGGTGTTGTGTTGTGTGTGTTGATGGGTTGGGGGATAGAGTAAAGTAAAGGGGGATAATTCAATTAGTCTTCTTTTTTGACGAAAAAAAAATGAAGTTAGGTTAAAAGGGAGGGATTATTGCTTGTACAAGTCTGGCCTGGGCGTCTCACAACAGACAAATCAAGATTTGAGAAAACATCTCAAAGCAGGAGAGGTAATAAAGGAGAGTGGGAAAAAAAGGGATTTTGAAAGCTTTACTTCTCTGAATTAGAACAACTGCCCCTGGATCCAATCTCTTGGGTCTCCCCTTTCCACTCTTTCAATGCAATTTTAAAACAATTCTAAAGGAAATTGGTGGAGAGGCTGCAAAGCTTTCTTTGCTTCTTTCTCTGCTTTTTTGGAGCAGGGGAGCATTGGAACTGTGAGAGGCCTTCAAACGGGCATTCCTCAAGTCGCCAGGAAAGAAGCCTAATGATCCCTCAATAAAGCGAGAAATGTCTAATTACACTACATTGCCAAAAGTATGTGGACACCCCTTCAAATTAGTGGATTCGGCCATTTCAGCCACATCCGTTGCTGGCAGGTGTATAATATCGAGCACACAGACATACAATCTCCATAGACAAACATTGGCAGTAGAATGGTCTTACTGAAGAGCTCAGTGACTTTCAACATGGCACTGTCATAGGATGTCACCTTTCCAACAAGTCAGTTAGTCAAATTTCTGCCCTGCTAGAGTTGCCCCGGTCAACGGTAAGTGCTGTTTTTGTGAAGTGGAAACGTCTAATAGCAACATCGTCTCAGCTGCGAAGCGGTAGGCCACACACGCTCACAGAACGGGACCGCCGAGTGCTGAATCGCGTAACGCATAAAAATTGTCTGTCCTCGATTGCAACACTCACTACCGAGTTCCAAACTGCCTCTGGAAGCAACGTCAGCACAAGAACTGTTTGTTGGGAGCTTCATGAAATGGGTTTCCATGGCTGAGATCACCATGTGCAATGCCAAACGTCGTCTGGAGTGGTGTAAAACTTGCCGCTATTGGACTCTGGACCAGTGGAAATGCGTTCTCTGGAGTGATGAATCACACTTCACCATCTGGCAGTCCGACGGACACATCTGGGTTTGGGGGATGCCAGGAGAATGCTAACTGCCCGAATAAATAGCACCAACTGTAAAGTTTGGTGGAGAAGGAATAATGGTCTGGGGCTGTTTTTCATGGTTCGGGCTAGCCCCCTAAGTTTGTGAAAGAAATCTTAACGCTACTGCATACAATAACGTTCTAGACGATTCTGTTCTTCCAACTTTTGGCAACAGTTTTCTGTTTCAGCATGACAATGCCCCTCTGCACAAAGCAAGGTCATAAATGGTTTTTCGAGATCGGTGTGGAAGAACCTGACTGGCCTGCACAGAGCCCTGACATCAACCCCATCGCATACCTTTGTGATGAATTAGAACGCCGACTGCGAGCCAGGCCTAATCGCACAATATCAGTGCCCGACTTCACTAATGCTCTTGTGACTG
The DNA here is from genome assembly GCF_002910315.2 of Salvelinus sp. IW2-2015. Taxonomy (NCBI): domain Eukaryota; kingdom Metazoa; phylum Chordata; class Actinopteri; order Salmoniformes; family Salmonidae; genus Salvelinus; species Salvelinus sp. IW2-2015. Next base: position 44,138 of record NW_019957523.1, on the reverse strand, counting down.
AATGGAAGCAAGTCTCCGCAGCAATGATCCAACATCTAGTGGAAAGCCTTCCCAGAAGAGTGGAGGCAGTTATAGCAGCTAAGTGGAGACCAAGTCCATATTAATGCCCATGATTTTGGAATAAAATGTTTGACGAGCAGGTGTCCAAATACTTTTGGTCACGTACTGTAGTATGAGCGCACCAAATTAACCAGGAGACGTGTGTGTGTGTGTGTCTAACCACCCTGGTAGGTGGCCTCCCGAAATGTTCAACCCTCACTATCTTCCCCTTTTTCCCTCCTTCACACACAGAACAACCATCTAACTTCAAACTCATGGCAGGCAAAAGAAGAGGGGGGAAATCTGTTATTTTTTTCACATTCTCTCCCTCACATTGTCAGCTTCCAAACGAAGCCCATTCTATTCTGCGGGTTGGGGAGAACTCTCCAGCCAAGGATATGTAGCCTAGCCATGAACAGCTGTGAAGTGATTTTGATAATGATGAGAATAATAAGCTCTGTGCTGTGTGGTGGTGCTGCAAGGCTAAGGGCTGTGCTGCTGCAGCTCCACTGCTCATGAATAGATAAAAGTGATTAAAGCACTCCTGATTATCCCTGACCAATATGTAATGGATTTACAGCCCTTTCAATTAGGCCGTATTTGCTAGCCACTCATTATTTGGGCTTTGGTTAGGTAATCAGGGGGGCAGAGGCTTTGGGCAACGCAGGCACGGGGAGTGGGGGGCACCTGACCCTCTTAAATGAGAGGATCAGGATCATCCTGGGGTTCTGACCTGCCCTGGCTCACTACCTTCCTCCCTCATTCTTCTTCTCCATTCATACACCCCTCCTTCATCCTATCACTCTGTCCATCCTAACTAAGCCACGTGGTCAGCAGACACCAGCTTGTGTGTCCCGTCCACCTCTCTGCCTGAAATCAGACCTCCCTGTTAAAAATCAATACAGACCGCCGTTCTGATAATGTTCTGACATCAGAGAGGGTGGTGGGACATGACAACCCCAACCCCAACCTTCCCAACCCCCACTATGTGACCCCCCCCACCGCACACACACACTCCCTTCTCTTGGACCATGCTGCCTGGCTAGCTGCATCACCTCCTGGCTTGACCGGGACCCTCGCTAATAATAAACACAAGCACACCCACACACACACACAGATATTAATTTCTAAAACTATCCACAGAATTAATGTGTCCTCTGAATATTTCATCCAAGGCGTAGCGTCACTCTTTGCCGACTGAAGTGAATAAGCCGTTGTCAGATGTTGTCTGATTTAAGTGTTCGGCAAAGAGAGAGAGAGTGAGGCAAACAAACAAGCTCCTCTGTGTTTTGGCGAGAAGCCAGCTTAAGATGCAACCTCTCAACCTCAAACAACGGACAGAAGAGAGGAAATATAACAACAGACAGGTACTGTTTATACTTAAGACATACAGTAAGTGCTAGAAAAACATCTCCAATGTTTCCTTTTATTGTAAAAGCCAATAGTAAAAATGGCACTGACATAGCACGCATATTAACCTTTCCACGTGTGAGTTCCAAATATCTCTACCGGTCGCTCCCAGCATGAGTTGTTTTTATGCACATGATGTCAGAATGCACTCACTGTTCCCAAATGTGATTGTTACTCAACAGGACAGTCAACACGTGCTGCCTGTTAATTTTCTATAGGCTGTTTCAACTTGTCAATTTCGAATTATTTTCGAACAAGTTTTATTTTCTAACAGTTTGAATTGAGGTGTGTTCCGCCTCCTCATTAATTCACATAGAAGTAGCCCATTTCACTGTTGCGGACAATTTACGTTTGAGGCTTTACTGAGCCGGACAAACTTATCTCTTCGAGGAGAGCCCAAGCACTTCACCAGTGTTTCCCCAGATCAAGTATGTAGACATCTGTGCAATCTTGAACAAACTTTTTCTGGCTGGTGCTCGCATTGCCTTCATTGTTTGTTTTTATAACAAATAATAACTTTGGACATGTGTGCATTCCTATCAAAGTAAGTGCCTTATTTTCTGTATATTGTGTTGTCATTTCTACTGTACAGTAGCATACAGTATGTATGTATGTATGTATGTATGTATGTATGTATGTATGTATGTATGTATGTATGTATGTATGTATGTATGTATGTATATATGATGTATCTATGTATGGAGCATAATGTAGTTACAGTTTTATTCACAAGTTTTCAAATAATGGTGACAAATAATGCATTCCGATTATTGCATAGATTGTAATGGACACCTATGTGTATAAAATACTTTTTTGAAGGTTGTACTGATTATGATGCGCTATGCTGTTTGCCAGCTATGTGTGGCGCCATGTTGACATTATACAATGCATTCTGGGTGTCACGTAAACGTCTATCAGACCAAAGATGTTATAATGAGGTGAAGGAATGGTTCACTCATCTTTCGAGTAAACTTCCGTAAGTGAATGAAGGGAAATGAATGATCATAGATGACACACCCCCTTCAACATGCATACTGCAAACAGACCAAACTCATCTTGTCTCCTCTTCTTATCTTTGGTTGACGCGAAAAAACAAACATGGTGGCGCGCACAAATGTCGTATTAGTTTAGATAATTATTAAGTGTTTTACTCAATTATTTAGATCAATGGAGAGATCACCCGTGATGTGATGAATTGTAAATAGTAATTGCTATTAGCTCATTCATATTGTGGTTTATGTCAGCAAAGAGTTAGCTAAATATGACTGCTTGTGTTACAACAGTCTTTCTTCAGTTAAAGCTAGGACTAGGCTACATTTTCCGGTTTGGATGATGTTTGTGCAAAATGTTTCTGTGAAAAAACAGTGTAGCTGTCAGTGTAGAATAAACACAGAGCCAGTATTGTATTGAAAGGCAATGTGATGTGCAGTATGTGCCAAACCAGTGGACAGGGCTGCTGATGTTACACTAGCTAGGCGTCAGCACTACCTCCACATCTCAGAGGCTCTTCAGCAGAGCAAACTAGCTTTGTCTGATTGAATTGACCCGGTCACTCTGGACCAGTGACAGGTGAGTGACAGGCGAGCATGACAAGTCAGTGACAGGTGTGTATGTGTGCGTATGTGTACCTGTACGTGTACATGTGTGTACACTTGTGTATATGTGTGTCCCAGGAGCTTGCTGACGGGAGCACGGCTCATAATAATGGCTGGAACGGACTTCATGGAATGGCATCAAACACATAGGAATCACGTGTGTGATGTATTTGATACCATTCCACTCATTCTGCTCCAGACATTACCACGAGCCTGTCCTACCCAATTAAAGTGCATCAAACCTCCTGTGATGTGTGTGCACTAGGGCTGTGACGATATCGCATTTTTCTCCATAGCAAAAATAAAAACAAGAAGCTTTAAAACCTTTAAAAACCTGCTGTATGTAAAATATTGTGTGCTAAAGCTTGGAAAATAAATACATGTGACTCTGGATGACAACAGGATGTTTGTTTCCAACATTAGGGCTGTTTTCCTAAAGGAGTTAAATGCTTCCTTGACAAAATACTAACGAGTATCGCGATACTGGTATTGTTCCAGCTACGGCTGTTACGGGTGACCGTATTACCGCCACACCGGCAGTCACGAGTCATGACCGCAGGCAAATTCCATGTGACCATTTAGTCACGTTAATTAGCCTTCTACAAGCTCTGATGCTGCTGATGGTCATTAGTAGCCTACCAAACTTGCAACTGCCTGGTACTCAGCACTCTATTGTCCCTCTAATCACTCTGACATCAATGCAAATGTGATTCAAAATCAGATCAAACACTTCAAGAGAGCCCATGAGCTTATGTTGCGCAACAATTCTGTAGGCTATGCAATTGCATGAGAAAACAGAGTTTTGAGGGCCTCTAATAAAAAGAGGAGGATCCCATCAGCTTTCTATAGGCTACAATATTTATTTATCAACTTTCCTAATATAAAGCACATTGCTTCGCTTTACTACCTGGCTGGCAAGAAAATAAACCAAGGGAAAAGCGTCCTCCATTCGCTATTAAAGTGCATAGATGACATGTATTGTTTCCCACTGCCTCTGTTTCGAGTCAGGTGCATGATAATGGTCCACTCTAAATCAAAACCAATTTCACACATATATTATTTAGTACATGTAAAGACAAAATTAAATCAAGAATACTCTGATGGGTGACAATATTAGCCTATCACTTGTGAATGATATATTACCATTTGTGAATGATGTCCAGCTTTTATGCAGTAAGGCAATAAACAGTGCATGCCTTTTTTTGCGACTTTTTCAAATCATAGTCCCACACCTCATGTAGCCCAGCCCATTGGCCTATATGTTTTGATAAGGCTGGTATTACAACTAAAGTGGCCAAATAACTTCTTAAAATTAAACACATTAATCCGCTTTACAACCGGTGTAGATCCTAACTGGCATACATAGGCGTCGCGTGAGTGTCAAGTTTGGGGAAGATCATTTTCACTATAAAAATGCACCTTTATAATAAAGCATTACATGCATAATTGCATATGTGATACATTTTGAGAATGTTTTCCCGCTAATTGATTGTATTTTGGAATACTCGCGCTTATAGCCTACTGCTGTGTGTGCATTGCTGCGCTTATAATGTAAACAAATAACCTAATAGTTTATCAACATTTTAAGCTAAACGTTCTGATCTGTTGCATCAGCCTCATTGCTTTAAAAAAAAAAAAAGGGAGGCGAGCGGTTGTATTAATTTGGGATCTATTGCATCCCACAACTGTCCCAGACTATGTTTGGAATATTTATTTCTCGCACAGAAGGACAAGTTGACTAATAGAATAGGTCAACGTTTGTACTATGGGGGATAGTAGATTGACATAAGCTAGTGTTTTTGCTGTTCGTTAGGCCTACTCATCTTGTTGGCTGACGAAAAGTAATTGAGGACAGTTCTTCCAACATCTTCAATATGCGCCTCGGAAATCAATAACAAGGACGTGCGCAGGTGCATCCCCGATGTGTCTGTCTTCACTTATAGCCTACTTCAGAGCTGAGATAGACGTGTGTGAGAAGAACCCGATCACGTGACGGACATTGGCTAATAAGAATTGAGATATCTGAGAGAGCCATGTGAGTGAGAGGTGCTTCGGAACACACAGCCAGGAGAAGGGAATTATAATTATTATGTACAGCCCAAGGGCACAGCGGCCAATGGCAGTAAAAGGCATGGATTTTTTTAGGGGGCATCACTGCCGTCGGGAAATTCGAGACATTATCAAGTGCTTGTCAAATTGTGAATGAGAGACTGATGAAGTGTGTGCAGGCTGAGCAAGACATAAAGCAGAGCTCCTGCCTTTCATGCAACTTTTTTCAAATCATCATTAGAGTCGCATCATGCAGCCTTGGAATGTATTAAAAATAAAAACATATAACCCAATGTTTGTATCACAACTAAAGTTGCATAAATAACTATAAATTAAGCATATAGGAGGACGTGTTTCTTTGAATAGCCATATGCGTACTCCCTCAGAAATCGTTTGGAGAAAACATCCTTTCTATTTTATTCAGCAATGTTCAATTGTATTCTTTATACTATAAAATAATATCAAATAATGCCACGGAATTTTAAGAAAATCTTGTCTGCTAAGTGAACTAGTGTAACCCACAGTCATTTGGCATAGACAGATCAGAGTATGCTATTCTGTTCTTCCGAAATATACTACATTTTCTTTATATCATGTTTCTTTAGACCTGTCTTAAATAAATAATGGATTTATTGTGATGGTGTAGACTATTTTAAATTGATTTATTAGAATTTTTCAAACGTAGATGTTCCAAAGTTCTGCATCAGTGGCTTGTAGGCTATGCGTGGAAGCCAAGGAGATGCTAAATGTGTTTATGTTAATTAACGGTCAATTACCGTGATACCGACAGTTATTTGCTTGATAATCACCGGCTGACAGAATTTCATAACTGCCACAGCCCTAGTTCCGGCCCCAGTGTGCACAGGCTACTCCACTATGTGGGTACTCACCGTGAGATGCTGGAACAGCCACGCCCTCATGATGTTGGTGGCCACCTTGGGGAAGATGCCGCGCTTCTTCTGCCTCTTCTTCTCCTTGTCTGGGTCATCATCATCACCTGTGCCAGGAGACGCCACGCTGTTCTCTAAACCATCTCCTAGGCAGAAACAAGACACCGGGTTAAATAGCAGCCTAGGACAGAAGATGGACCAATAGGAAGCCTTGGCATTAACCACACAAAGGGTTAGGTAGAACCCTAGAAGCTAAACCTAATATATAAGACGCTAAAGCTAACCCAGTGGGTTATCTGAGTTAGATGGAGGACTATGCCATAGCCTACACAGTAGTAGCCTTCACTAATGCCTGCATAGAAGTAGTGGGATTTAGGCACAAAGGGAGAGGGGTTTGCTGTAGACAGAGAACTAGAGGTGAGTTCTTACACCCAGAACAGTGGAGAGGAATGGATGGGGGTTAATGACTGTGTTTTGGTTGGAAGCAGAAACACTAGGCTCCTGATTCCACTCCAGATTGTTCAATAGGAGGAGAAAAAGGGAGAGAGCGAGGGAAAGAAGGGGAAAAAACGACAAGGAGGCTTCAAGATTGGGGCTGCAGTACATTAAGTCAATTAAATCCACAGGCTTGACATAATGTCATGCTTTTTTTCTGATCCAAAGGGTCTGGATGGACTGAGAAGGGAGCCTTATGAACACACACACACACACGCAAACAAACCCACAGAAGTTGAACATTCGGGGGCACCCAATTGAGTAGCTTGTGAATTAAAGTGGGGTGTGTATTGGGTTTGTTCATTGTTGCAGTTTGATGCACATAATGGACAAGAGTTGAACCTCCCCCTTCCTCCAGCAGATTAGCATGGCAGGCCAGTAGAAGGGCGGCTCTCGCTCCCTTTTTGTATTTAACTAGTCAAGTCAGTTAAGAACAAATTCTTATTTTACAATGACGGCCTACCTCGGCCAAACCCTCCCTTAACCCGGACGACGCTGGGCCAATTGTGTGCCGCACTATGGGAATCCCGATCATGGCCAGTTGGGATACAGCCCGGGATCGAACCAGGGTCTGTAGTGATGCCTCTAGCACTGAGATGCAGTGCCCTAGACCGCTGCGCCTCTCGGGAGCCCTCCCTGCATTAATGTCCAATAGTGTTTGATTTCGGGAGGAAAACAAGTGCATATCAAGGCAGTCTTTCTCCTTTAAACCAAAATTTCCATCTTTGTGCCCTCGCCTTTTCTGTCTCCTCTTCTCTGGCCATTAATTGTGCATTAGCAAAAATGATTTACTTTTAACAGTCATAGTTATTTTTTCTTGCCCTCGGGCACAAATGCCTTGAAAGCCTTCCTTGAGGGCATCTAAATTATGTATCTGAAAAACTCCTTCACTAAGGCTGAGAAGGACCCCGGCATTCTCAAAATTCAGACTTGCATGTCCTCCTGTTTTTGGGGAGGCATCAATCAGGGGCACCTATACAAGCCCTAATTTTGCATAAATATTTGAACTAATAACACTAAAAAGACAGGAAAGAAAACGGATCCGACTGGCGGCATAGACAAATGCAAAATAGATGAAGAATACAAGGACATGCAGCATAAAGGTCTGTCTTCCCCTCCTTCTCTCTCTCTCTAATTTTCCCTGGTCTTGTCTGTCTGTCTTTCTTCTGTCTGTCTGTCTGTCTGTCTGCGTCTGCTGTCTGTCTGTCTGTCTGTCTGTCTGTCTGTCTGTCTGTCTGTCTGTCTGTCTGTCTGTCTGTCTTGTCTGGTGCTGGTCCTGTCTGTCTGTCTGCTGTGTTTTCCTTCCACATATTAGTGTGGGAGCCACACAACAGAGGAAAACAGAGAAGTGCCGACTTTATGCTCCCTCCCTGTGTGGAGCTAAAGAAGCTAGGCCCTCTGAAGGACATGTGGGAATAGGTGACGCGGCACGCCTGGGAGTGTGATAATTGTAGAATGGGCATTCATTAGCAGCAAATGCCATAAATCCCACGCTAAGTACGAATCCTTGTTCAGGAAAGCCTAAAACAATATACTGGGGCCTAGCTGTATCCCCAGCGTGACTGTGTGTGGCTTCCTGAGAAAAGTGACCCAGACGCAGGGACTAGTCTAACTCCTCCAGTGTTGCTTTCCACTTCAATAACAAAACCAGCAACCAGAGTGGACCCTACAGTCCTCTACACTTCACAATGCTGCCTTTTGGGTTAAATAATGTTGCACTTTAAGTTGTGTTTTTGTATTTCTAGTTTTTGTTGTTTTTTCAGAGCTAGTTTCCAAGTTAATCTCCTACTGGGAGTCATCCGGCTCATCCTATAGTCACAGTGGCCAAAAGGCTGGCAGATTCATTTTATTGACGTTTCCATTTTCACTGCAATGCGATAGCCTCCCCCTGGCTGGGGCGACCCATGCGTATTTACAGACTGACCTGTCACTTCATTACCCTGCCTGCTCACTCCCTCCTGCCCCGGCCAGCAAGGGTGAAATCAGACTCCCAGGCTTTCAAATCCTCTCTCTCTTTCACATGCGCATACATACTGTACGTATGCCTAATGCACACAATCATGGAGTCTTACACATGAGCTGCTCTTTATGACACACATAGAAAAACATGTAAATATATAGTACATCTGCACAATGTGTACACAGACAACGCACACAGTAACCAGAGAGAATGTGAAGGCTGGCCCAAAGAGGTGGAAATAATCAAAGAAATTATGATTCTGGATGAGAGGAGTGAGGAAGCAGAGAGAAAGAAAGAAAGAAAGAAAGAAGAAGAGAAGGGCACAACTTACACAACCTCATTACATCTAAAGGAGAGCTGGTGATTTACATCCTCCCCCACTCCTTTCTTATGAGCCAGAGAAGGAGTGCTGCAGGGCAAATTGTCCCAAACGCTAATGGCTTCTGACTGTTCCCTGGCAACTCTGGCATTTTAACCTGTGTGGATGTGCACTCTGCAAAAAAAAAAATGTGGAGAAAAAAATTCATCTGCCCGTGTGACACAGATGGGGGATGGCTATTAGGAGGTGGGCAGAGGGCCTGGGGGAGGTGAGGTGCTGGAGTGTAGCCCCAGGCACTTTTGGAAAAGCAGCACCCTTGGAGACGGGAAAAGACATCCCCTCTCTCTCTCTCTCTCTCTATCTCTCCTCTCTCTCTCTCTTCTCTCTCTCTCCTCTCTCTCTCTCTCTTCTTCTCTCTCTCTCTCCTCCTCTGCTCTCTTCATGCTCTCTCTCTCTCTCTCCTCTCTCTCCTCTCTGCCGTCTCTCTCTCTCTCTCTCCTCCTTCTCTCCTCTCTCTCTCATCTTTCTCTCTCTCTCTCTCTCTCTCTCATGACTTAAAGTGCTCACAATGGAAGTATGTGCACGGCTAGAGAGAGAGAGAGAAGGCTGCAAGGAATGTCCGGATGCGATGAAGAGCGAGCGCACGCGAGTAATCAAACCAAACACAGAAACAACCATGCAGGCACAGAAAACATTACGGTCAGATCAAGTCTCTCATCAGCAATAGGCGGGTGTTAAAAATGCATTCAGATATCTCTCAGGGCTGAGATCATTAACGAGCTGGGAAAGGACTGTAAATATAAATATATTACTACCACCACACATATTTACTATTATGTATTGATTTGTATCTTACATTTTCTCACTCTTTATGCGATGCGCACTGCAGAGAACACTGGAAAAAGAATTATCATTGAATTATCACAGTGAATTATTGTTTATGTGTCAATTATTATGGGATGGGTTGCCAACCGGCGATTTGAAACGAAAATACAATTTCATTCATTCATTCATTTCATGAATTGTTAGTATGAATAAGAAAATCTTATTCAGGAAAATAAGAAAATGTTATTCAGGGTCTGGGTCTCTGATAGCAGGTGTATGCAGTATAATGGGTGTCGTACACTACACCATGTCCTGCAATCTGCTGAAGGCTACAATGACACCATAGAACACTCTTCATGGCTAGAGGGCATTAAGCACTTCAGGGAGCCACTAGGGGCCAGGGCTGAGAACACTATGAAACCACTAGTTACACAGGTTGTGGCCCTATCAATACTACAAGAATGTCCTACCCTACCACTCCAGTCCACCCACACTATACATGACTGAGTAATAACTCAGAAACCCCATTCAAAACCACACATTGTGGGCTTCTAAAATAGCGCACACTTATTTGTCCTCAGCACAACGCTATTATTTATACTCATGCAGATTGCTCCTGATAATGGCTAGATTGGCAGCGTGTATGCTTTGAGAGCCTGACCAGAGGATTTATGCTGTTGGGCTCCGGTGTTTGTTTCAGGGTAATGGAGCATGAGTGTGGAGGCAGTGGCTTATGGAGGCTGTGGTTAAAGTGACTAATTACAACGGACCCCTCCGCCCCCCCTGCAGAGCAACGCTACTCAGGCATGCTCACCCCGACTCAGCCACACCGGGGAGGGAGAGAGGAGAGGGCGAAGTGGATGTGGGGGACTTATGGTAGAGACAGGGGCTTCCTTGGTGAACAGGCTGGGCCGAGATGGGCAGCTTTTTGGGGGGTGCCCCAGGGCACAGTGCTCGGGCCATTGGAAATAGAGGGACACAGGGGGAACAACAGGGGCCCTCTATGCCTCCTTTACCTTGGGTCTCTACAATGCCTGGACCTCCAGCCCCTCCCCACACCCCCTCCACCCTCACAGGCTGGGCCAGAGAGAAAGGAGAGAATAGAAGGCGGGATTTAATGCCTTCCTTTCCCCTTCTTTTTCTCCTCAACTTTTCAGCCGGCATAAGCGACGTTTAGCACATTCAGTCCCCCAAATGGCTGTGAATGAGGGAAGCAGTGGGGGCTCCTCTTTTGTCCAGCCTTTCCCCCTTTTATTTACTCAGGATTTACGCAGGGCCCTCTACAGCACTGGGACCACATGTTCCTGCACGCACACACGCACGTGCACACATGGGCACACACACACACACACACACACACACACACACACACACACACACACACACACACACACACACACACACACACACACACACACACACACACACACACACACACACACACACACACACACACACACACACACACACACACACACACACACACACACACACACACAGACAGACACACACACAAGCAGCACCTCTGTTCACACTCCAGCAGGCAGGGGTATAGCTGGCCCTCTGTCGCTCTGTGCCTGCCCATGGGATTACAGGTTCTCTAGTCCCAACCGCATGCTATCAATATGCTAACGCCTCAGATAAAAAAAAACATACTCCAAAATGTTAGCAATATGCCAAATCCCTTAAACAAAACGTTTTTTGTTTCGACGCTTCTATCCTCCTGCTCCTATGTAAAACGTTTTTATATATACTTAAAAAAGCCCTATACACCCCTCTCACTCAGATCCATACTATAGATGAGATGTCTTACTTGGAATTGTTTTCGTTTGTTGGCCACTAAGGCCAGTGATGTTTTAGGGTGATTATTCCCTGATCTCTGCTTAAACAAGCACTGGACCATAAAACAACAACTTAGTAAACACCAAGCACGGTGACAAATTGGGAGCGCCATTCCAGGAGTCATTAACAGCCCTAAAACCTGTCGCAGCAATTACACTCTCCCTCCTCTCCCTACCGCCCTCCTCCCTTTCGAATGCCAAAGTCAGGTGTCGCCTCCCTGCCTTTTACCATTTTACCACTGGTGAACACCAGGCCAGAGGAACCATTGCAGCCAGAGTGACATGGGATCTGCTCTCCCCCATCGTGTCGCCTGTATACACACCTAGAGGAATAACACTGCATCTGGTCTGTGATCTGAGAGTTATGACTGACTGAGTGGGTCCTTGTGCATGAGGAGTAATGTGCAGTTGTCTCTGCAGAAAAACACATAATGAAGTGTTCCCTTAAATGAAGTGGAATATGAGCTTTAATTAGATGTCTTTTCCCTGAATGTGGGAAGACAGACTGGCAGGCTGGAAAACAGGCAGGAGAGCAGGCAAGGCAAGGCTGTTGGGTTGCTCAACTCCTGCACCTTTGCCTCCCTCTCCGCTCTCCTAGCCCCCTAACCCTGCCATCAGGCAGATACCTCTCGGTCATTCCAGGAATGCTGCAGATAACTATCACCTCTCCACAGATACTGGGCCTCTCTCTCTCTCTCTCTCGCTCTCTTTAATTCTCCTCTCACAGGCCCAGCTCTTACTCTGGCCCACAGTGCACATCTCTCTGTACTTCAGAATGCGGGGAAAGGGATGGAGTGGAGGGGCAGGGGAAGGATAAGAGGAAGGAGGGGAAGGGAGGGAGAGGGGGTAAAGAGGGAGTTGGGGGGACAGAGGCCAAACTTTTTAGAGCCAGTGAGGCTCTTTTACTTTTTACTCAAAATAGGGGCTATAAGCAAAACTAGGCACCCTTCCTTCTTTTCCCCCCACTACCACTCTCCTACAGCTTCTCTCCTGGTGCCACAAAGGAGAGTGCACTCTACTTCCTAGTGCCGCTGGGGCCTCTGGTTTCAGGCAATAATCATCTGCCAATATGCCTGATGTTTGGGTGAACCGGGCTATGCATATTATCAAAGGCTCTGGGCTGGGGTTAATTACCAGTGTAATTAGGTGTTGTTACAGGTAGCAGGTTCTCTCATTACATCATAAATAGGGCCTTTGAGAGGCTAACAATGGCTCTTGCTCCTGGCCCTCTCTCTGATTGCGACTCTGATTTTTTCCAGTAGCCCCGACCAAGATCTCTGCCTCTACTATTCATTAGTTGGTTAATCACTTGGTGCTGATGATTTTAGGAGTCAACAAACCTTGCCTTTGTGCCGAGCAAGTCTTTAGGGCCACTTCATCAACAAGTACAGCTGTGTGTAAACGTTTCCTGCAGGATGATCAAGGACTCCTATTTGTACCTTAAGGGGGAATGTTTTACAGAAACCTAGCTGGATTCCTTCGGTGTGATAAGAGGTGATTATCTGCACAAAGATATCACTGAATCTACATAAAGAGTACTCATATAACATCCTGTAGTCTCAGCCTGTGACTACAACTTGGGCCTGGGAGGAGTAACGCTACTCTCTCATGGAGGTTTCTATAGTTCCTGTCATCCAGTCGGATGACAGGATTTGGAGAGAGAAAAAAAACGATCAAAAGAAAGGAGATGGAATAAAGATGTGTAGAAGAAGGAGGCAGGCTGTTGCAGATGTCAGGATCCAATTTGCATGAATGGCAAAGGGGACGGGGAGCGGCCCTCCAAACCACCCGCCCCACCGCTCCTCTACTCTTTTTTTGGGGGGGGGGACTAAAAGGGTGTCTTGATGCCCATGACTGCCCCTAGATCGCTCCAGAGACAGGGATCAGTGCCTAATGAAGGGCCTTGGGTCTAGACCAAAGATTTCACACTCGCTGCCTCCCTGACAACTTCACCTTTTTCTGTTCCCCCTCAACTTCTCTCTGTCTGCACTGTACACTGCGCCGCTCGCACAACAACGTTGTGAATACTCTCCTCTCTTCCCTCCTCAGCTTTTCCCAAATCAGATTGCTGTAATTGCTCCCAGAGGTTATCTAGGTGCATCCCTCGACTTTTAAAGATCAGATCTTTAGAAGCCTTGCTGCCTTACCAGTCGTTTCCCTCCCCTTCTCAGCTCTGCTCTGTCCTCCTCTTCTTCCCAAAGCTGATCTTGGCACGACGAAGCTATTCTCTCCCTGGTTGGTTAAAATTACATATGTCCTCTCTGCCTCTGTTCAGCTTTGATATCTTTATTACTGTAGCAGAAAACTAAATAACAGGCCATGGTGCCTCAGCCTCTGAGCTAGGGACTTCATCTCTTCCTAGGGTAGGTCTTGCCCCACCAAGGATGGGTGGCTGGGTGCCCCCCGGAAGCAAAACTGGGTCATGTTCAATTAATTGGAGAGGATGAAAATTAGCAAAGCAAACTGGATCCATTTTCTCCCTCAAAATAGGGGGTGTTGCTGCTCCTTTCAGCTCTGAATAAGACCGTGAACCGAGAGAATAGAGCAGAGAAATATAAAGAAAACAAAGAAAGGGAGAGAGAGAGAGAGTGGAGAGAGAGAAGCAGCTCATCACGTGGATGGATTGTTTTGCTAGCTACGGGCTATATGGCTTTATTAATCCCTAGTAGAACCATATCAAAGTCTTCTACAAAAAAACAGCAGGAAAGAAATTCAGTGGAATGAGGGGTTCCCTATTTTGGCAGAGTGCCGTTTGTGATACAGCACTGCAGATCAATCACCGTGTTAGAGGCAGCAGGAGGATGATGAGAGCAACATTACTAGTGATTCTCTACCCCCAATTACACCTCAGACTCAAACAAGCAAATGCAGCTAGTTTGTGTTGGGAGTGCAGGACACCTTGGAGTTATTACTGGCTTGCATGGCCTGCCACACCCCACGGACAATGGCATCAAAGTGCTGGGCTTACAGAGATTGGTGGTGGTGGGGTAAAGAGTGGGGTATGGGTGCGAAAATGAGTTAAAAGATTTATAAATCAACAAGTCAACCATCAGATTGTAGCCTCTACTCTGCAGCCCTCTCATCAGCCGACTGCCATGGCATTTTTTTCCCACCACAAATGTCCTGGAGGCATGGAACAAAGCGAGCAGAACTGATTACTGTGCTGCTGCCCTGCTCTGCCAGTCTAAACTCTGTTTGGCTTCCTAATGAGCTCACTAAAAACCCAATTCATCACCCATAACCCCTTCTCAACCCGCCATGAAATCCCCCCATTATGGGAGAGGCAGGGGCAGCCGTTTACAGGGCCGAGATACTGGGTGGAAGGGTGATGGGATAGGGGGGAGTTTACAACCCTGGCGTGGATACCTTGACGCCAAGGTTGTTCCCTCTTCGCCCCCCAAAGCGCACTGCCCCCAAACACGCCCTCCTTAAAACCCAACAGCAGGGGTGTCCCAGGCAGCCGTGGTACAGGAATGGTCCTTTCCCGCCCGCTTTCACACCGGAGATTTCCACTTTAATAACCCCATCTCCCATCCATGGGAAGACAGGAATTTGGTGGGAATGTGGCTTGGAGGGGAGAGGGGTGAAGTGGAAGGGGTGGAGGGGAGAGATAGAGCTTTGCATAGGATGGATGCAGGATGGGCGAAAAGGATATAGTGGGAGAGGAAGGGTAGCTAGCAAGCTAGTTAGGTGGATGACAAACAGCTGAAGAGGAAGGTGATTGTGAATTCCTCCCCAGTTGGACAGAGGTGGAGGGATAGGAAGAGTGGAGTTGGGGGATTGGAGGAGGGAGGATTGAGGGAAACTCCAACTCCCACAGTTCCTCATTACATGGAGTCGGAATGATCCTCCTGGCACCTGAGCTGTAACCAAGAGATTACTGAATTGATGAATCCTCGCTTTAAAATGCAGCTGTTTTATTCTGCTTTAGTAATTAATTCTTTTTCCAATAGCGTATTGATTAAGCGTAGCCCCTGATAAAGTTCAAACTGAGAGGAATCCCCCCCTGGGCCTCGGCTTGTCCTGCTCAGGAGAGTCAATGAAAACTTCCTCCGGTTCCTTCCTCCTCCACCTGACTCTCCCTCCCTCTCTCTCTCTCTCTCTCTTTCGGCAGTACAGTTTGCCCTCATAAATGAGTCAGGCCTGTGAGGAGCTCTGTTAGATGATCGCTGCTTTTGTCTCCCCTCTTGCTGACTTTCTTCTGTGCAGGGCCTTTTGTATGCTACTAACACACACACACACACACACACACACACACACACACACACACACACACACACACACACCACACACACACACACACACACACACACACACACACACACACACACACACATACTGTACCAACACATACACACAGATGAGCATACAATAAGCACCGGTATATTATGTCTCCACCACTACACACAAGCTTGAGCTTGAGTTTTTCAACTCATCGCCTATCGAATATACAGTGTCTATGGGGTCATATTGCACTTCCTAAGGCTTCCACTAGATGTCAACAGTCTTTTGAACCTTGTTTGATGCTTCTACTGTAAAGGAGGGGGGAATGGGAGCTGAATGAGTCAGAGGTCTGCCAGAGTGGCATGAGCTGACCACGCGCGTTCACGTGAGAGCGACCTGCGTTCCATTGCAATTCAAAGACAAAGGAATTCTCCGGTTGGAACAGTATTGAAGATTTATATTAAAAACATCCTAAAGATTGATTCTATACATCGTTTGACATGTTTCTACGGACTGTAACGGAACTTTTTGACTTTTCGTCTGGACCTAGTGATCGTGCGTCATGAATTTGGATTTGTGAACTCAAGGCGCGAACAACAAGGAGGAATTTGGACATAAATGATGGACTTTATTGAACTAAACAAACATTTATTGTGGAACTGGGATTCCTGGGAGTGCATTCTGATGAAGATCATCAAAGGTAAGTGAAAATGTATAATGCTATTTCTGACTTCTGTTGATTCCGCAACATGGCGGGTATATGTTTGGCTTGTTTTGGTCTCTGAGCGCCGTACTCAGATTATTGCATGGTTTGCTTTTTCCGTAAAGCTTTTTTYAAATCTGACAAAGCGGTTGCATTAAGGAGTAGTATATCTATAATTCTGTGCATAATTCTTGTATCTTTTATCAAAGTTTATTATGAGTATTTCTGTAAATTGATGTGGCTCTGTGCAAATTCACGGGATGTTTTGGAGGCAAAGCCAAATGTAAACTGAGGTTTTTGGATATAAATATGAACTTGATCGAACAAAACATACATGTATTGTGTAACAATTTTATCTCTATTTCTGCTTTTTGTGACTCCTCTCTTTGGTTGGAAAATGGCTGTATGCTTTCTGTGACTAGTTGCTGACCTAACATAATGATATGCTGTGCTTTCGCCGAAAAGCCTTTTTGAAATCGGACACTGTGGTTGGATTAACGAGAAGTTTATCTTTAAAATGGTGTCTAATACTTGAATTTGGCGCCCTGCAATTTCATTGGCTGTTGGCGTTCCCAGACAGGTTAATAAAGAGTCCTCATTGAGACCCACATCAGTGTACCCAGAATGCTCTCAGTGTCCCCATTCAGACAGCATAGTGCTTAGGCAAAATGTGAAATAGTGGAGGGATTAATGAACGGAGAGGGAAAATATAATTGGATGATGTACGCAGTGCTTAATGCATTTAGAGAGACTATTTCCCTTCCTTAACGGGAGTGGCAGAGAGGTTCTGACGGGCCTTCTATTGACTGTCCCTGATCCTGAAGGTAATTTCAACAGGTCATATCTTTATAACCCAGTCCTGCCACTCTGTTTCATTGACCTGCCCAAATGAGTATTCCATCGCATTCCTGGCACATTTTTTTTATTTCTAATTAGGTGGCTGAAACAAGCTGTCTAAAATCTGTTGTGAACTGGGGGTGGCAGGTGACAATGTGCAACCAACCATAATTCAGTTCTGTTGTTGCTGGTGCTCTGACACATTTTCAGAACATTATAATACAACATTTCCCATTGCCAACAAAACAACATAACCTCCCAAAAAAGCCAGCTATCGCCGGGATGCGCCTTACTCCTCTTTGAGTTTGTAATCGCGATGCCCTGCAAGTTAATATGCAGCCTTAAAGTTCCAGCTCTGTGGAGAACCCCCCAAAGAACAATTCTCCTCTGATGCTATTAATTAACTGTGCTCCATGCCTCTCAGCTTTCTGAAGGCTGGATGCCGTCTCCCTTTGTTTCTACTCTTCTGTTTTTCAGGGCTTCATTATTGACTTTTCAATTTTCCACTCGCATCCACCCCCTCCACCAGTGGTAGCAACACTGAGTGTTTCTGTAGCAGGAGCAGCCGCGGTGCAGTACCTGCCCGACAGTACCCCCAAGCCCACTCACTGAGACACCGGCTGGGGAGGCCTTGGAGCACGGGCAGCCCACAGCTCATCACCATCCCAGCGCTCACACCCCAGGAGGCCAAAATCAAAGAGAAAGGCCCTTAAAATGTAACCATGGGTAATGAGGGTGCTCCCCTCCTGAAACAATAAGCATATACAGCACTTGAGAGAGAGAAAGGAAGGGAGAGAGAAAGAGAGAGAGAGAGTAGGAGTGTGGGAGGGAGGAAGAAAGAGAGAAAACTGGAGAAATAGGAATAGCTCGGGCCAAGCTGGATAAGGGTGAATTAGGATTGAACTTCCAAATGCTGAGAGATGTGAGAAAGAGAAGTGAAGAAGAGAGTGAATGTGGGACACAGAAAAAGAGAGAAGGAGAAAAGGGCAAAAGCCCCCAGCCAGTGGTGATGGTAGCCGGGGCCACGCATCCATCCAAGCACGTATCTGTGGTGGTGAAAACAACAAGGAGGTCTGAGGGCCGCATGCCTCAGGAGCCAAATGGAGCCAAGGAGAGCACGACTAATTTCTTCCCAACAATGGACCCTGGATGGGCGCCCACACAATGGCAGGTGCTTTGAATAGCAGCAGGACCCTTGCAGCAGAGGGCTTCTCTCCTCTCTCTCTCTCTCGCTCTCTCTTTCTGTCTTTGTACCAAGGGCCTCGATGCTGGTTGGCTTGCGTAACCTTTCATTTTCAACTGGGCTTCCTTTTGACTTATAAAGGATGAAAACGATCTCATGGGGGGCCAGAGGAGGAACAAGGCAGCGAGGCTGTGGGGAGAATCCAGACAAGTCCTACGCTCTGCTCCTCTCTTTCTCTCCTCCTTGCCCATGCTTGGGCCCTTCAGTCTTATTTTCCCTTCTATCTCTGTTCTTTTTTGTTGTTGTTACAACTTCTCGTTGTTTTTGTGTGTGGTTGGTATGTTTTAATAGTTTTGTGGGAGTTTGTTCTCCAGTGTGGCTGGATGGGCTGTTCTTCGGGCCATTTCGGGGTAAAGGCAGGGGTAGTTCCCCCCACCTTAAGAGGCATTCTTTCCGGGGTCATAAGGTCAGGCTTCACAGATGTCTACTGAAGACAGTTGTCTAAGGACTGCATCCCAGGGAGTAAAGGCATTCGTTCCAAACAATGCCGCTTTTCGTCCTCACTTAGAAATATTTGAAAGTGGATTTTCTTCTCTCAATTTGTATTCGTGTCTTTTTTTTTTAACAAAGTGTTTTCCAATGGTGGCGGGTTTTGTTTTTAGAAAATTTAAAGAAAGGACTGCGCCATCGCAAGATAGCAATGTTTCCTTCTTCTCTTCATTCTTTTAAACCCTCCTTCTTCCTTCGCTTCATATTGTTCTAATGGGGCTTAGTCATCGTTGCCTGATGGCGAAGCGGAAAGATGGCTTTAAAAAAACGCTCCGTTTTTTTCTCAAAGCATCGTTGCCAGTGAAGAAAAAAACATGCAATATAACTAACACAAGCAACTTGTCATAGTGCGACTGCACACACACACACACACACACACACACACACACACACACACACACACACACACACACACACACACACACACACACACACACACACACACAACACACACACACCACACACACACACACACACACACACACACACACACACACACACACACACACACACACACACACCCTTGACTAGGCAGGGCAGAAGACTAACAAAAAGCAACCATAAAATAGGAGAAAGACAATATTTAAAGTAGAGCATCGCTGGGTAGCCTCAATCACAACAAATGGCAGAGAGAAGTAAATTCCCAAACCAAACGGCTTTCATTAAAGCAAAATCAAGCTTCTGCATTTCAAGGGGGTCGGGCAAGACACTGGAAAGAAGGAAAAATATGGCAGCATTTAACATGCATGTTCCGCCTCAGAACATGGAAAAGTGTGTAATTGGAACAGCACTTAAAAATACAGGCGCAGACCTCCCTCTCCTTTTATAGCTTGTTTCTTTTTTTATCTCTCTCTTTTGATATGATATTTTTCCTCACCCCCTTCCAAACATCTCCCCTGTATTCTGAAATTGATAACCTTCTAAATGAATTATGGTAAATGCATAATGAAGGTTTTCTCACCCTGAGCCCTGAAGCCAGCCAAGACGGTTGCATCTTGTTTGGCATGTTGATTTGTTTTGTTGCGCATTTATCCCCTCTCTTCCTTAAGAGTGCTGCTTGCTCACTGCTTGGGGCATGTAAATAAGAAATTATCCTTGCTGACTAATACTCCTAATACCTCCTTGGGGTAATAAAACATTATTCGACGCTGGCTTCCAATAAACAGTGCTATTGGCACTAAAGCACTGTCAGATCTCTCCCTCAGTCTGCCCCCTGTCCCTTAAAATACAGGAACAAAAGTGATCAAGTGTGGTAAAGACACACTGACTATGTGTAGTAAGTAGACTACCATGGGGACTTCCATTCTACCCTAAAACAAGCACCCTTTTGCTAGAAGACTCATTAAAGCATGTAGCAGAGTGGGAATCAGACTAGAAAATGAGCTTATCTCCTATAATGCCCTCCAAAGATTTGCATAAACGTAAAAGATGTGTGCGTGTAAAATCGGGAGAAGAACTCAGATCGCAACCGAATCATCTCTTTATCGTCCTCCCACTCTCTTGGCAGCAGGCTGCGTAGTTACAGCTACTACCTGTAGGGTATAGCTGCTCTACTCAGCTCTAAATACTCAGGGTACACCCACCCTTACACTAGACTAGACCACAGCACACAGCTAGCGTGCTATAGCTAACATGCTAGCTAGCAATACACTTACCCTCAACTATGCTTTTTTGTTTTGAGTGGGACTCTAGCTCTGAGGTGGGGTTAGGAGACGGGGTGGGGGGTGGGATTAGAGAGCCAAGGGAGACAGAAGAAAGGAGAAAGTAAAAGAGAGCAAGGCCCATTGGTCAAACACAAAGAAGGGAGCGAGGGAGGAGACCCTGGGAGTCAGGGATAAATCCCAAATAAGCACACCTTAAACAGGGCTGGCTGAGCAGCTACGCAGGGCACCGGAGTCCCCCCGCAGGTTTGCCTTTGACAGACGTGGCCTTCCTAACCTCTCTCTCAGCTAGAATGGGGACCGGGGTCAGGCCAGACATAGCCTGGTGCTGCCTATGGCACCTGACTGTCTCTGGGACTCTCTCTCTTTTCCTATTCATTCTACTTATTGTATACACAGCAACAGAGAAAGACGACAAAGGAGCAGAGGAGAGAGAGAGAGAGAGGAGAGAGAGAGAGAGAGAGAGAGAGAGGAGAGAGAGAAACGAGCAGAGAGAGAGAGAGAGAGAGAGAGGAAGAGAGAGAGTGAGAGAGAGTGACGAGAGACATAAGAAATAGAGAGACATAGGAGAAAGACATAGAAAGAGATAAGACATAGAAATGAGCATAGAGAGAGAGATTTGTCC
>NW_019957523.1:17561-18513 GCF_002910315.2 Salvelinus sp. IW2-2015 | reverse complement strand
CTCTCTCTCTCCCTCAACCTCTCTCTCACTTTCTCTCCCTCAACCTCTCTCTCTCTCCCTCAACCTCTCTCTCTCTTTCTCTCCCTGCACCTCTCTGGGGAGTCTGTGTTTCTGCAGAACATGGGGGATTGTTCAATTGCTGAGAAAATGTACAAAACGTTTTATCTTTTTTTCTGCTGGGCCTTTTGATAGTAAAAGGGGGGAATAGTGTGGAGAGGCATTTTACTCACCACTCAAGATGTCAAAATGGATTTGCTTTTCATGCATAGCTAATAATTACAGGAGCGGTCTAAAGAGAGAGAGGGAGAGAGAAAGACAGAAAGAGAGAGAATGAGAGAAAGTTTCCCTACCTTGAAGTTGTATCAGTAGTGAGGATGTTTCTGATATCTCAAGATAAGCTCAGAAGAAATCAAAACAGCTGCTAATCCAAAGAACCGTAAACCGAGCCAACGCTGATAGTCTGATGGTGGAGAGCAATGAGCTGCAATCTCTTAAGGAAAACTATTGAAACTTCTCCCATGTACAGTGCTGTTTCTTAAGCTAGAACACAGGAAGTCCTGCTCACAGTCAGAAAGTCTGAAAGTAATAATAGATATTTGTGTTTTTTTTGGAAAGAAATTCCGTTTTTTTGAAGTGTGTGAGGGAATGAGGTGGAGAAGGATGAGGCAGAGGGGGTTGGGGGTTAGCAGGCCTGTGTGCTGTACCCAAACCCTCTTTACAATGTGTCAAAACCTTAACTGGCAATCTCTACTGACAGCTATGAGCATGCTTCACCTTGCTTTACTGCTTCACAGTAAATTATTCCGTAAGAGGGGATACACATATTTTCTCACTGGTTAAATAGTTTTCTGGCAGGGGGTTCAGAGTACTGCTCAGTGCCGAGATACAAGCCGGAGATTACAAATGTACATTTTGCTCACAGCGACCATCTCGAGGCCTGTATCCACACACA
>NW_019957523.1:13406-17536 GCF_002910315.2 Salvelinus sp. IW2-2015 | reverse complement strand
TGTGTGTGTGGTGTGTGGGTGTGGTGTGTGTGTGTGTGTGTGTGTGTGTGTGTGTGTGTGTGTGTGTTGTGGGTGTGTGTGTGTGTGTGGTGAGCGCCTTTGGTGTAGCCCGTGTGTGCGCCCGGTGTGCGTGCGTGTGTGCTGCGTGTGTGTGTGCGTGTGTGTGTGCGTG
Organism: Salvelinus sp. IW2-2015; assembly: GCF_002910315.2. Classification (NCBI taxonomy): domain Eukaryota; kingdom Metazoa; phylum Chordata; class Actinopteri; order Salmoniformes; family Salmonidae; genus Salvelinus; species Salvelinus sp. IW2-2015. Next base: position 17,364 of record NW_019957523.1, on the reverse strand, counting down.
GTGTGTGTGTGTGGTGTGTGTGTGTGGGTGTGTGGTGTGGGTGTGGGTGTGGGTGTGTGTGTGTGTGTTGTGGTGTGTGTGTGTGTGTGTGTGTGTGGTGTGTGTGTGGTGTGTGGTGTGTGTGTGTGTTGTTGTGTTGTGTGTGTGGTGTGTGTGTGTGGATACAGGCCTCGAATGGTCGCTGTGAGCAAAATGTACATTTGTAAATCTCCGGAATTGTATCTCGGCACTGAGCAAGTTATCTGAAACCCCTGCCAGAAACTATTTAACCAGTGAGAAATAGTGTATCCCTCTTACGGAATAAATTTACTGTGAGCAGTAAAAGCAAGGTGAAGCATGCTCATAGCTGTCAGTAGAGATTGGCCAGTTAAGGTTTTTTGACACAATTGTACAAGAGGGTTTGGGTACAGCACACAGGCCGCCTAACCCCCAACCCCCCCCCCCCCTCTGCCTCATACCTTCTCCACCTCATTCCCTCACAACACTTCAGAAAAAAACCGGAATTTCTTTCCAAAAAAAAACACAAATAATCTATTATTAACTTTCAGACTTTCTGCTGTGAGCAGGACATCCTGGTTCTAGCTAAGAAACAGCACTGTACTGGGAGAAGTTTCAAATGTTTTCCTTAAGAGAATTGCAAAAGCTCATTTGCTCTCCACCATCAGACTATAGCGTTGGCTGGTTTACGGTTCTTTGTTAGCAGCTGTTTTTGATTTCTTCTGAGCTTATCTTGAAGATATCAGAAACATCTCACTACTGATACAACTCAAGGTAGGGAAACTTTCTCTCATTCTCTCTCTTTCCTGTCTTTTCTCTCTCCCTCTCCTCTCTTTAGACCGCGCTCTGTAATTATTAGCTTTATGCATGAAAGCAAAATCATTTTGACATCTTGAGTGGTGAGTAAAATGCCCCTCTCACACACTATTCCCCCTTTACTAAATCAAACAAGGCCCAGCAGAAAAAAGATAAAACGTTTTCTTGTACATTTTCTCAGCAATTGAACAATCCCCATGTTCTGCAGAAACACAGACTCCCCAGAGAGGTCAGGGAGAGGAAGAAGAGAGAGAGGTTGAGGGAGAGAGAAGGAGAGGTTTGAGGGAGAGAAAGTGAGAGAGAGGTTGAGGGAGAAGAGAGAGGTTGAGGGAGAGAAGAAGAAGAGAGAGATTGAGGGAGAGAAAGTGAAGAGAGAGGTTGAAGGGAGAGAAAGTGAGAGAGAGGTTTGAGGGAGAGAAAGTGAGAGAGAGGTTGAGGAGAGAAAGGTGAGAGAGAGGTTGAGGAGAGAGAGAGAGGGAGGTTGAGGGAGAGAAAAAAAAAAGTGGAGAGAGAGGTTTAGGGAGGAGAGAGAGAGAGAGAGAGAGAGAGAGGTTGAGGAGAGAGAGAGAGATTTGAGGGAGAGAAAAGTGGAGAGAGAGGTTGAGGGAGAGAGAGAGAGAGAGGTTGAAGGGAGAGAAAGTGAGAGAGAAGGTTAGGAGAGAAAGTGAGAGGGAGGTTGAAGGAGAGAGAGAGAGAGGTTGAGGGACGAGAAAGTAGAGAAGAGAGAGAGAGAGGTTTGAAGGGTTAGAAGTGAGAGAGAGGTGAGTGGGAGAGGGAGGTTGAGGGAGAAGAAAGGAGAGAGAGGGAGTTGAGGGAGAAAGTGAGTAGGGAGGTTGAGGGAGAGAGAGAGAGAGGAGGTTGAGGGAGAAGAGAGGAGGGTAGGGAGAGGAAAGAGAGAGAGAGAGAGTTTGAGGTTGAGGGAGAATGAGAGATGAGAGTAGGTTGAAGGAGAGGGAGGAGAGAGAGGTTTGAGGGAGAGACAAGAGAGAGAAGAGAGGTTGAGGGGGATATGAAGTGAGAAGGAGAGACGAGAGAAGGTTTGAGGGAGAGAAAAGAGAGAGAGAGAGAGGTTGAGGGAGAGAAAGAGAGAAGAGGGGGTTGAGGGAGAGAAAGAAGAGAGTGGTAAAGGCTCGGCGGGAAGTGTGCTAGCCTTGGTGGTGGTTGGTGATGTGTGTTCAGTGTCTGTTGGAGTGTTCGCAAGCTCACCACCCCTGGCAGGGGCCCCTCTAGGCAGGGTCATTGTGGTTTGACTCACTAGAGGGGGATCATTCCTGGTGGGACAGGACTCCCTGGAAAATCGCAAAAGCCCAGCTAGCACAGTGGGGGGAACAGGCCTGGCTGAATCTGGCTGTTTCCGGACCTTGGCTTTCTTCAAGGCCCTGGGTACAGCTTTTCTGTGTGCTTGAACGAGCCCCACTCCCCCCCCCCCAATATAAAAAGTAAGGAAGAAAAAGAAGAGAGGAGAGAAAATAATCATGAAAACCACACAGAAAAGGAAGCCAGGACTCTTGGCTAAAACGCAAGATGGAAGCCTTTGTTGGCTTGTTGTGGCTGCTGGTTCCTGCCTCAGAGTGAAATGTTGGCTGTCTCTGGGTGCCTGTTTCAAAAATTAATTTTAGAGTAGTAATTAAAATCTGAATACTGGCCCATAAACAACAGTAAACAACACACACACACACACACACACACACACACACACACACTCTCTCTCTGTAAGGAGGGAGAGGTATGTGAGGTATATACTGTAATGTACATCTACCAGGATCTCTAAACTGTCAAAGTGATGTCTTCATTAACATGAGGAGGAAAACAAGAGGAGAATTCACACTCGCCAACGCATCCCCTCAGCCATGGTCAGAGACCCCCTGTGTACATCTTATATAATCAGGAACATTTCAAACACACGCTGGGAAGCACAAGACCCAAAAGGGTGTCCTTAAGACTTCTCCTTTAAAAGAAGGGATTTTTAAGCCCCACACACCTTTTAAAAGTGTTTGCAGAAAAAGGTTGATTCTGTTTGTTGTTGTTTTTCTCACAGAACCCAAAGGCTTGAACTGGAGCTCTTGTCTTTCCTTCCGCCTCTCTGACTCTCTCTCTCTCTCTTTCTCTCCTTATACCCCTCTCCCTCCCCTCATTCTTTTTACCTCAACTAACCTCCACCCCTTTTAACAGAGGCTAACCTGTTAAATACCTCATTAACCAAGTAAGGCACACGTTTAGCTCTTTCACTGTGGGCTTAAGTGTTCCGACTAAGGAGTGTATTTTTCTAATGTGGAAATATGGTTGAGATGGGAAGCCTGTCCATGCGTGAAGTGGAGTGGATAGGAGAGGGGACTCTGTCAGAGTGGAAGGGTCAGAGTCGGGAGTCAGGGAGAGCTTCAAGCGTTAACGTAATTGCAAGAATGTGAAAAATGAGGCGGCTGGGCTCCTGAGCGGAGCGAAAGGTCAGAGCGAGCCTCACACAAAACAACTGGCTGGAGAACGGCCTCATTAGACCATTAAATCAGCGGCCCCCTCTCTCTCTCTCTCTCTCTCTCTCTCTCTCTCTCTCCTCTCTCTCTCCTTTCTCTCTTCTTTTTTCTCATTCACACTCTTTTTTTCTCTCTGTCTTGATTTCCTCTTTCCTCATTTTCCCAACTCTCTTTTTTTCTCCACATTTCTCTTTCTCTTTATTTTGCTCTATCCCTCTCCTCCATCTTTTCCTTGTGTCTGAAGGGCTTTTTAACCCAGGGCTTTGAGCTGGAGCTGTGTACAGTATTTAGGCTCTTTTGGTCTTGGGCAGGGAGGCCCAGGTCCTACTGGGTCCTCCTCGGCCTAGTGCGCCGCGTCGTACGGTAACTGTCTTTGCCTATATTGATCAGCTGTTACTGGATCCGGTGGAGAGGAGTCGATAAGTGCTCTGTGGATTACAGGTCACTTGTACTTATGTGTGTAAAATAATCAATAGGCAGTGCATTTCTCTACTCCCCTGTTCTCTCTACTCTCTCTGCTCTCTCTCTGTACTCTCTCTAGTCTCTGTACTCTCTCTACTCTCTCTGCTCTCTGTACTCTCTCTGCTCTCTCTAGTCTCTGTACTCCCTCTACTCTCTCTGCTCTCTCTGCTCTCTGTACTCTCTCTGCTCTCTCTAGTCTCTGTACTCTCTCT
>NW_019957523.1:0-13381 GCF_002910315.2 Salvelinus sp. IW2-2015 | reverse complement strand
CAGAGAAGAGTAGAGAGAGCAGAGAGCGCAGAGAGAGTAGGAGAGAGTAGAGAGAAGCAGAGAGAGTAGGGGAGGCAGAGAGAGCAAGAGAGAGTAAGAGGTAGCGAGAGCAGAGAGGGATTAGAGAAAGCAGAGAGAGTAGGGGAGCAGAGAGAGCAGAGAGAGTAAGAGAGAGCAGAGAGAGTAGAGAGAGTAGAGAGAGCAGAGAGAGCAGCGAGAGAGAGAGAGTAGAGAGAGCAGAGAGAGTAAGAGAGAGGTAGAGAGAGCAGAGAGAGTAGGGGAGCAAGAAGAGAGCAACGAGAGTAGGGGAGCAGAGAGAGCAGAGAGAGTGAGAGAGCAGAGAGAGCGAGAGAGTAGGGGAGCAGAAGAGACAGAGAGAGTAGAGAGAGTAGGGGAGCAGGAAAGCAAGAGAGATGTAGAGAGGAGAGAGAGAGTAGAGAGAGCAGAGAGAGCAGAGAGAGTAGGGGAGGCAGCGAGAGCAGAGAGAGTAGGGGCAGAGAGAGAGTAAGAGAGAGTAGAGAGAGCAGAGAAGAGCAGAGAGAGTAACAGAGAGCAGAGGAGTACAGAGACTAGAGAGAGCAGAGAGAGTACAGAGCAAGAGAGAGGCAGAGAGAGTACAGATAGAGAGGAGCAGAGAGCAGTACAGAGACTAGAGAGAGCAGAGAGAGTACAGAAGCAGAGAGAGCAGAGAGAGTAAGAGGGAGTTACAGAGACTAGAGGAAGCAGAGAGAGTACAGAGAGCAGAGAGAGTAGAGAGAGTACAGAAGACTAGAGAGGAGTACAGAGAGAGAGCAGAGAAGAGTAGAGAGAACAGGGGAGTAGAGAAATGCACTGCCTATTTGATTATTTTACACACTAAGTCAAGTGACGCTGTAAATCCACCAGAGCATCTTATCGACTCCTCTCCACCGGACTCCAGTACAGCATGATCAATATAGGCAAGACAAGTTACCGTACGACGCGGCGCACTACGGCCGAGGAGGACCCAGTAGGACCTGGGCCTCTGCCCAAGACCAAAAACGATTCCCTAAATACTGTACACAGCCTCCAGCTTCAAAGCCCTGGGTTAAAAAAGCCCTTCAGACACAAGGGAAAAGATGGAGGAGAGGGATAGAGCAAAATAAAGAGAAAAGAGAAGATGTGGAGAAAAAAAGGAGAGTGGGAAAATGAGGAGAGGAAATAAGACAGAGAGAAAAAAGAGTGTGACAATGAGAAAAAAGAAGAGAGAAAGGAGAGAGAGAAGGAGAAGGAGAGGAGAAGATGAGAGAGAGAGAGAGACGAGAGAAGGAGAGAGAGAGAGGAGAGAGAGAGAGAGAGAGAGAGAAGAGAGAGAGAGAGAAGAGAGAGAGAGAGAGCAGAGGGAGAGAGAGGAGAAGAGAAGAGAGAGAGATGAGACGGAGGAGAGAGAGAGAGAGAGACGGCGGGCCGCTGATTTAATGGTCTAATGAGGCCCGTTCTCCGAGCCAGTTGTTTTGTGTGAGGCTCGCTCTGACCTTTTCGCTCCGCTCAGAGCCCAGCCGCCTCATTTTTCACATTCTTTGCAATTACGTTAACGCTTGAAGCTCTCCCTGACTCCCGACTCTGACCCTTTCCAGCTCTGACAGAGTCCCCTCTCCTATCCAGTCCATTCACGCATGGAACAGGCCTTCCCATCTTCAACCATATTTCGCACATTTAGAAAAAATACACTCCTTAGTCGGAACATCTAAGCCCACAGCTGGAAAGAGCTATAACGGTGCCTTACTTGGTTAATGAGGATTTAACAGGTTCAGGACCTCTGTTTAAAAGGGGTGGAAGGTGTTGAGTAAAAAGAATGAGGGGAGGGAGAGGGGTATAGGAGGAGAGAAAAGAAGAGAGGAGAGAGAGTCAGAGAGGCGGAAGGAAAGACAAGAGCTTCCAGTTCAGCCTTTGGGTATCTGTGAGAAAAACAACAACAAACAGAATCAACCTTTTTCTGCAAACACATTTTAAAAGGTGATGGTGGGGCTTAAAAAAGGCCCTTGCTTTAAAAGGAGAAGTTCTTAAGGACACCCTATTTGGGTCTTGGTGCTTCCCAGCGTGTGTTTGAAATGTTCCTGATTAATATAAAGATGTACACAGGGGGTCTCTGACATGGTCTGAGGGGATGCGTTGGCGAGTGTGAATATCCTCTTGTTTTCCTCCTCATGGGTTAATGAAGACATCATTGAGTTTAGAGATCCTGGTAGATGTACATTACAGTAATTACCCTCACATACCTCTAATAGTACGTCTCGCAGTTTAATAAGGAGTGTGTGTGTGTTGTGTGTGTGTGTTGTCGTGTGTGTGTGTGTGTGTGTGTGGTGTGTGGGTGTGGGTCGTGTGTGTGTGTGTGTGTGTGTGTGTGTGTGTGTGTGTGTGTTGTGGTGTGTGGTGTGTGTGTGTGTGTGGAGCGCCTTTGGTGTAGCCCGTGTGTGCGCCCGGTGTGCGTGCGTGTGTGCTGCGTGTGTGTGTGCGTGTGTGTGTGCGTGGTGTGTGTGTGTGGTGTGTGTGTGTGGGTGTGTGGTGTGGGTGTGGGTGTGGGTGTGTGTGTGTGTGTTGTGGTGTGTGTGTGTGTGTGTGTGTGTGGTGTGTGTGTGGTGTGTGGTGTGTGTGTGTGTTGTTGTGTTGTGTGTGTGGTGTGTGTGTGTGGATACAGGCCTCGAATGGTCGCTGTGAGCAAAATGTACATTTGTAAATCTCCGGAATTGTATCTCGGCACTGAGCAAGTTATCTGAAACCCCTGCCAGAAACTATTTAACCAGTGAGAAATAGTGTATCCCTCTTACGGAATAAATTTACTGTGAGCAGTAAAAGCAAGGTGAAGCATGCTCATAGCTGTCAGTAGAGATTGGCCAGTTAAGGTTTTTTGACACAATTGTACAAGAGGGTTTGGGTACAGCACACAGGCCGCCTAACCCCCAACCCCCCCCCCCCCTCTGCCTCATACCTTCTCCACCTCATTCCCTCACAACACTTCAGAAAAAAACCGGAATTTCTTTCCAAAAAAAAACACAAATAATCTATTATTAACTTTCAGACTTTCTGCTGTGAGCAGGACATCCTGGTTCTAGCTAAGAAACAGCACTGTACTGGGAGAAGTTTCAAATGTTTTCCTTAAGAGAATTGCAAAAGCTCATTTGCTCTCCACCATCAGACTATAGCGTTGGCTGGTTTACGGTTCTTTGTTAGCAGCTGTTTTTGATTTCTTCTGAGCTTATCTTGAAGATATCAGAAACATCTCACTACTGATACAACTCAAGGTAGGGAAACTTTCTCTCATTCTCTCTCTTTCCTGTCTTTTCTCTCTCCCTCTCCTCTCTTTAGACCGCGCTCTGTAATTATTAGCTTTATGCATGAAAGCAAAATCATTTTGACATCTTGAGTGGTGAGTAAAATGCCCCTCTCACACACTATTCCCCCTTTACTAAATCAAACAAGGCCCAGCAGAAAAAAGATAAAACGTTTTCTTGTACATTTTCTCAGCAATTGAACAATCCCCATGTTCTGCAGAAACACAGACTCCCCAGAGAGGTCAGGGAGAGGAAGAAGAGAGAGAGGTTGAGGGAGAGAGAAGGAGAGGTTTGAGGGAGAGAAAGTGAGAGAGAGGTTGAGGGAGAAGAGAGAGGTTGAGGGAGAGAAGAAGAAGAGAGAGATTGAGGGAGAGAAAGTGAAGAGAGAGGTTGAAGGGAGAGAAAGTGAGAGAGAGGTTTGAGGGAGAGAAAGTGAGAGAGAGGTTGAGGAGAGAAAGGTGAGAGAGAGGTTGAGGAGAGAGAGAGAGGGAGGTTGAGGGAGAGAAAAAAAAAAGTGGAGAGAGAGGTTTAGGGAGGAGAGAGAGAGAGAGAGAGAGAGAGAGGTTGAGGAGAGAGAGAGAGATTTGAGGGAGAGAAAAGTGGAGAGAGAGGTTGAGGGAGAGAGAGAGAGAGAGGTTGAAGGGAGAGAAAGTGAGAGAGAAGGTTAGGAGAGAAAGTGAGAGGGAGGTTGAAGGAGAGAGAGAGAGAGGTTGAGGGACGAGAAAGTAGAGAAGAGAGAGAGAGAGGTTTGAAGGGTTAGAAGTGAGAGAGAGGTGAGTGGGAGAGGGAGGTTGAGGGAGAAGAAAGGAGAGAGAGGGAGTTGAGGGAGAAAGTGAGTAGGGAGGTTGAGGGAGAGAGAGAGAGAGGAGGTTGAGGGAGAAGAGAGGAGGGTAGGGAGAGGAAAGAGAGAGAGAGAGAGTTTGAGGTTGAGGGAGAATGAGAGATGAGAGTAGGTTGAAGGAGAGGGAGGAGAGAGAGGTTTGAGGGAGAGACAAGAGAGAGAAGAGAGGTTGAGGGGGATATGAAGTGAGAAGGAGAGACGAGAGAAGGTTTGAGGGAGAGAAAAGAGAGAGAGAGAGAGGTTGAGGGAGAGAAAGAGAGAAGAGGGGGTTGAGGGAGAGAAAGAAGAGAGTGGTAAAGGCTCGGCGGGAAGTGTGCTAGCCTTGGTGGTGGTTGGTGATGTGTGTTCAGTGTCTGTTGGAGTGTTCGCAAGCTCACCACCCCTGGCAGGGGCCCCTCTAGGCAGGGTCATTGTGGTTTGACTCACTAGAGGGGGATCATTCCTGGTGGGACAGGACTCCCTGGAAAATCGCAAAAGCCCAGCTAGCACAGTGGGGGGAACAGGCCTGGCTGAATCTGGCTGTTTCCGGACCTTGGCTTTCTTCAAGGCCCTGGGTACAGCTTTTCTGTGTGCTTGAACGAGCCCCACTCCCCCCCCCCCAATATAAAAAGTAAGGAAGAAAAAGAAGAGAGGAGAGAAAATAATCATGAAAACCACACAGAAAAGGAAGCCAGGACTCTTGGCTAAAACGCAAGATGGAAGCCTTTGTTGGCTTGTTGTGGCTGCTGGTTCCTGCCTCAGAGTGAAATGTTGGCTGTCTCTGGGTGCCTGTTTCAAAAATTAATTTTAGAGTAGTAATTAAAATCTGAATACTGGCCCATAAACAACAGTAAACAACTCCCCTACTCTCTCTGCTCTCTCTGCTCCCCTACTCTCTCTGCTCTCTCCCTTTCCCCCTTGTGCAAACCTCTTTTCTGCATCGCCTAGTCCCTTCTACTACTAGCTTTGCAGGAATGACAAACAATGAATATAAAATAAACCTGAATATAACAGAAAAGTCATTTGACAGATGTACCGACACTTACTTCTGGGGTAAATGTGGGTTAAATCTTTGAGCTAAATCTTAGAGCTACTTTCCACCCTGCTAATTCGCAGTGCACCTCGTGAGCCGGAGTTACTGTCACCGTCAAGCCCCTTCCGCTCAGCCAGACAGCTGCCTGTAATGCAACTAGTCCTGACACGGGACCACCACAGGCCCACCTCTAGGAGTGTCTCTGTGGTCAGTAATGGCTCAGCAGTACAGCCACTCCAACAGGCCCACAGACTCAGACAGACTCTATGATTAAACCAGCGCAACCACAGAACAAAAACACACACACCATCGATACATTTTATTGCCTATTGGCAAAACGATAGCCGTGATTGGACATGACAAGCGTTTGGCGTCTTGTGGAGACAGACTGTGAGAGCGAGAAGAATGTGTGTGTGGTGTGATGAAACGCCATGTAAACCCCGAATGGAAATGGACACAAACAATAACACACACTCGTGCACACATACACACACACACTGCCCCCAGTGAAAGGAGATCTGACTGCAACAGAGAACACTGAAAACAAGGGCAGTACAAGAAAGGAAAGGCTAGTGGCTAATCAACACTGTTGTCTTAGCAAAGACACTAGTAAGATAACAGAGTTGGATCACTTAAATTTGTTCTGTTTTGGTGTTGATGCATTGTGTTGATGCCTGTGTTTCAATATTTCAACAAATGTGAATACAAGAAGATCTAAACAGTTTAACTATCCAAAATGCAGACTCACAGACATGACTTGCATTATTGGCTGGCCCTCGCTTCATATTCGTCGCCAAACCCACTGGCTCCAAGTCATCTATAAGTCTTTGCTAGGTAAAGCCCCACCTTATCTCAGCTCACTGGTCACCACAGCAGCACCCACCCATAGCACGCGCTCCAGCAGGTATATTTCACTGGTCACCCCCAAAGCCAATTCCTCCTTTGGCCACCTTTCCTTCCAGTTCTCTGCTGCCAATGACTGGAACGAATTGCAAAAATCACTTAAGCTGGAGACTCATATCTCCCTCACTAACTTTAAGTACCAGCTGTCAGAGCAGCTCACAGATCACTGCACCTGTACATAGCCCATCTGTAAATAGCCCATCCAACTACCTCATCCCCATACTGTTATATATATTTTTTTCTCCTTTGTACGCCAGTATCTCTACTTGCACATTCATCTTCTGCACATCTATCACTCCAGTGTTTAATTACTAAATTGTAATTATTTCGCCACTATGGCCTATTTATTGCCTTGCCTCCCTTATCCTACCTCATTTGCACACACTGTATATAGACTTTTTCAATTGTGTTATTGACTGTATGTTTGTTTATTCCATGTGTAACTCTGTGTTGTTGTATGTGTCGCACTGCTTTGCTTTATCTTGGCCAGGTCGCAGTTGTAAATGAGAACTTGTTCTCAACTGGCCTACCTGGTTAAATAAAGGTGAAATAAAAACATAAAAATTATAACTGTAATAGAATGTAGGCATTATGATAGGCAGGCTGGCAGTCCAGACTATAAAAAGCACAAGCCGTTCTGAGCTGTAATTGGGCTTGTAGAGCTAGCAAAGTTAATATGTTTTCAATGCTAGTGAGAACTGGCAGAAATATCCTATTAACCACCAGCTTTCTTAGCACTCTGTTCAACTCTACCTCTAAATAGCTACAGTCTACAGCAGTTAATAAGGTGTGTGTGTGTGTGTGTGTGTGTGTGTGTGTGTGTGTGTGTGTGTGTGTGTGTGTGTGTGTGTGTGTGTGTGTGTGTGTGTGTGTGTGTGTGTGTGTGTGTCGTGTGTGTGTGTGTGTGTGTGTGTGTAAGGAGAGAATATTACACACTTTTAACACCCTTCTAATGAGCAGTAATTGTAAATTTGATCGCCTCCAAAAGTAGTGTGTTGGCAAGTCTTTAAAATATTATGTTGCATGTGTGGGTGTGTGTGTGTGTGCTGGCTCACCTAGTTCGCTGCTGTTGTCGCCGCTCTGTGAAGCTGGCCCCCGCTGGAGGGCCCTGGCGTGCCTGCCGAGTGTGTGGAGGTGGCGTCATCGTGGTCTCTCCAGGAAGCTGGGTTCTGTTTGGAGTTTTACAAAAGAGAGAGAGGGATCCATCCAAACCGCAAACCAGGAGAGGAGAGCAGGAAGGAGGAGGAGAGAGATGGGGAGAGGGGAAAAGAGAGCGGGAGACCACATGAGTATGTTGGAAACATCAGAGTGACATCTGTAAGGGTCTACAGTGCAGCGAGGATCTCTGTGACTGCTTGCATTCCTTGGGAAAGCAAAGACCTCTACTCATTCCCCCTAGCACACAATCAACAACGCTGCTACAATCAAAAGCAGAAAGACAAAAGCCACATGCACTAATGTCTAAACTCTGCAATCACACAGTTTCATTAACACATAAGAGCACACAACACAGAGAAGACAGTTAATGTGGAGTCTGATTTTGAACGGTGCAGGCAGGGCGCTCGCTGAAGAATTGTCTAAACACATATGGCCGGGCCCGTGGACTTAGTTTATACCGTAACCAATTGAGACTTCCGTGTCAAGTGAGAAATATCGAGGTAAGAAGCCTAAATAGACCACAAGAGCTATTCATCATTAGCACTGTCAGAAATGAAAATAAGATATGACAGTGATTCTCCCTCTAATCTGCCAAAAATGCACACACACACATGCCCCTACACACAGAGAGAGACACACACACCCACACATTCAGAGAAAGTACAGAGCACTCCTACAGAGCAAACTGGCTCAAATACTGGTGCAGTAATAGTTTTTACAGAAAAATATAGAGCTCATAAGTAGAGTTTTTCCTTCCTCTCTCTCCTTCCTCTCTCTCCTGGTCTTTCCCAGGTCCCTGCAGGTCCGGACCGGGAAACAGGAATTCTACAGTACTGTACAGGAAAGGCTTTATCAGTGCCACACGAAGGCAGGCTAGAGGGGGAATTTCCTCTGCCATTCACACCACAGAGAGACAGACTGTGAGACACCCCTGTACACACACAGCACAAACAGACACATGAGTCACACACACACACCCACACAAACACACAGGATAGCCTATTCAAATATAACTCATCACCTGAACACGATGACAAAATGTTGGCGAATGTTGGCCCAACGTTGTCTGGGGGCCTGGAAAAGCAGCCCCTTGAAAGGAGCCCAAGCCAAACAAACACAGGCCTGCACCAAGGCTTCCCACAAACCTCAGCCCACTTCTCCCCGCTTGCTTTTTTCACTCTCAAACACACAAACACACATACATATATGAAAAGTGGGGGGGGAATACACGGCACAGAAATATTTCAAAAGAGCCCGTTTTTTACCATTCTGCCTCAGATCGGTAGCGTTCGCGCTGAACTTTCGCCTGCTAGTGAGGCTGTCCCGGTTTGAGTGAGCTGTTCTGGGAGAGGACAGACAGGAGAGGGCCTGGAGAGGAGTTCACGAGGAGAGGCTATGAGACAGCAGCACAGAGCAGTTCGCTGACTGGCTCGCTGGTTCCCTTGGGTGCCTGGTCCTTATGTGTTGCTGCTCCTGCTCCAGCTGTGCCTCAGCTCAGCAGCCCTCCTTTTATCTGGTACGTTTTCAGGGAGGAAGGCTGTGTTCTCAAACAGCTCAGAGCGGGGCGGCAAACAGCAGACAGACACAGGCCCTTCAGCCCCAGCCACAGCGCTCCACTACAACCCCTCTCAGCGTCAGCTGTTCACCGGATGGCAATCAGATAAAGAACTGGGAGAATTACCCAGAAGAGGAGAGGAGGTGGGGGGGAATAAGGCAGGCCGGACCGAACAATAGCCCCCCGTGGGTTTTAGCCCTTCTGAACAAGGGAGTGGAAAAGAAGAACGTCCCTACTTAATTAAGAGGGACGGATGATTGGGATCTACTGCTTACCTGGGCTATTGATCAGATACATGGGCTGAGATGGGCTTTGATGCGTCGAAGAGCCTTCGTTTACAAGTATCGGTATATTTTTTACATAGAGAGTAACATCACTAATGTGAGCCAGACTCCAAATGGCCTCTTGTTGTTCTCAGGGAAGAAAATGACTGGGTTCCACTTCCTGACACTGAAACACCCATTGCCGGCCAGACTGGCCTAGAAAGCTACTATACTTTACAGTACGCTAACTAACTCCCTCTCTCGCTCTCTATCTTTCTCTTTCTCTCTTCACACCCACTGCAGCCAGTCAGGACAGCTTCTGATCTGACGGCCAGCTAGGCCAGGAAACCACATGGATTTAATGTAACGGCTGAATCCATAGGACTTAATTTAGCTATCATTGCACAGTAATGTGTCATTTTTAATGGCTCGGGTACTAAATTAAAATCAGAGACACCTTAGCTAATGGTGTTAAAGGGAGTGATATTTGGCAGTGAATTGCAAGCCAGAAGTACAGTAAATGGAAGCTTGGCCAGGGATCTAGGCCTGGACTAAACTAAGCCTAGTTGGTCACTGTAACATAAGCACAGACCAGACAACGGTAGGATTATTTTGTAGGCCCAAACATATGCTGATGTTTTCATTTGGTTAAACAGACGCCTCAGTGTGCATATCTGTCGCTCACCTCTCTTCAATAACCGCTCTCGCACAACATGACAAGAAATATCACAACACCGGCATTAACTTTCCACACTCAACAAGGTTAACCTTTCTGAGCTAGGAAGGGTGTTTGAGTCCATTAAACTTCAAACAACCTGGAGAGAAAAAAACCTAAGTCACCCAAAAGGGTCTTCCTTCATCAATCTAAAAACCAAGAGCGCCTCAAAAACAGAAGAAGAAGAAAAGGAAAAAGGCCTGCAACACCACGTCATGTGACTACTCCCTGTAGCTTGGCATAATTACGAGTCAAAACATGGTTCACTCCATGCTCTTCTCTAATTGTGTTAAAGAGCACTGTTACCAGGAGGAGAGACGAGAGCAGCAACGAGCAAACACAACACGCAGCGCAGGCAGACAGGCAGACAGACAGACAGACAGGCAGACAGACAGGCAGGCAGCACAATAGATAGACTAGATGGAAAATAAGATACAAGGCAAGCCTGGTCTCCCGGGGCTGACTTTTCTATTTGCTGGGGTTAGCGTCTCACAGCTGATAATGCATGTTGTAATTAATATAAAAGCAGGAGACAATATGGGGGAGAGGCTTGTAGTGCATCAGGGCCACAGGAGAACAACTCACTCCTCCGCTCCTGTTCTCCTCCTTTTCTCATGTACACACGTCTGCCATGCCCATCGCAGCAATTTCACCATCTTTTTTCCCCTTGGAATTTCAAATAAAATTGATTTAGCACTGTCATTGAATTTTGTTCAAATTCCCAAGATACCTAGGGGGAGGGGGTCTGAAAAAGAAAAGAATGCAGAGTGCTTCAGGGGACTACGCTGGTGTATAGTGTAGTCTCTAAAAAACACTGCCTTCAACAGCTCGGCCTGGGAGGCTCCTGTGCTGAACATGTCCCATATTGCTGACACACTAGAAACATACAGATTCATTAATCATAGCCGGCTGACATTTCAAGACGCATCTTGCCACCCCTCATAAGCAGTTAAAGTCCTCGGCCATTTTTGACGATTTTTACACGTAATTATAGAGACACGCCAAATAAAGATGTTAAACGTGAAGGTACTCTTCTGCTGAACAACTGAGCATTTTACAACACCTACATTTATCCTCCGAGAATAGAAAGGAAACATTAATTAAGTATCTAATAATTCACTGTTGTGTGTTTTAAGAGAGGCCCGGGTGACTGCCAGAGTGTATGGTGGGGAATTTACGAAATAAGTCTCATTCCACTGAATGGCACATTACATGTGCAATCATTCTCTCAGAATGCACAGATAAGAACGTGATTCCACTCCATTGAATGCTATGTGATTAACGACATCGACTCATACAAACATGAGAACATTACTCATCAATCTGACAACTGATCGATTCAAAAAGACATCTAGACCACAGATAACAACATCTTAGAATACAACTCAAATATTTCAAATGACAAAACAACAAGAAAAGGTATTGCGAATACACACCCCTGGGCAGTAGTCATTATGAATATGCATGGGGCAATAGGTGTAAAATGCAAATCCTCTGACAGCTAAATAGGACTACAGCTTTAGAAACGTTTTTTCAGCTCAGTTGTAAGTTGCATCGGCGTCCATTGCATGGAGCTAGGAGGGAGGGACGGGTGAGTAGGGATTGGGTGTATTTCTCTCCCTACTACCCATATTGATTAGAGATGCCTGCCAACAGGCCCCTGCATCTGAACACTAATCAAATAGGAAATGTAGGCCCAGACATTCTACCATCACAAAACAATTGTCTGGAACAGTGCAGTCAGGCCACACAACTACATATTATTTTGATGGGGGATCCAAACAGAGACAGTTCGGTCGGCGAGAGCTAGCGCTGCTTCAATTAGAACATCTTCCAAAATGGAGGAATTGCATGGTTCAACAGCACCGGAAGCCCCGGAGGCTAGACGTGGGCCAACACAGGGAGGTAGAGTGTATGATTATGGAGCAAGGAGCGTGTAGTGCTAAGCATAGGAACATAAAGAAACAGGACATATATTACATGATAACAACAAACGGCATTGTACGTTGTACAAGATGTCATATTATTGGTTTGAATCCTTGTCATCATCATTCCATCGGATCAATGGGTTTTTACGGCCCAAGCCTTTACCAGAGAACCAAATGTAAACACTGGTGTTTTCTCTCTGGCCGTGCAGTGCTAGGATAACCTGCATAACCTTTGTGGGAACTATAACCAACAGCCCTCAAGCCGTTGAGTGAAAAACCGAGAGTGGCAGAAAACTCAAATGCCACAATATTTCTTCATAACAAACTATGCACAAGTCGTAAAAATGATGTCAATAGCATGTGCATGTGTTGGAGGATAATTCAAATCTTGGCCAATATGTACAGCTTGGTGGAAAAAGGCTGTACAATAGACACGAGGAGGCACAAAGAACAAATTCATTAGAACAGATCATATTCAGCAACCATTCATTCTAGACTATTTGGCGCCTTAATTGGATGTAGCACAGAGAAGGCAGAAATGTAATTTCATTAATTAAAAGACATGCGAGTACAGCAATAGTCATAGAAATCCAACGTAAGAAATCAACAGTGCCATAAAGCCCCCCTCTGACAATGGTATAATCCAATCAGCTCTGACAATACAGCGTTGAAGTGTAAATAACAGAGCACTTATTAGGGTCTACTGTCAGGTAGAGAATTGAGGGGGCTAGAGAGGGAGAGCAGCCAGGTCACATCAGATCGACTTCATTATTTGACGTTTGTCCTGGTCCCCAGGACGTTGGGAGATGCCTTCAATACCGTCCACTAGGGGCAACGTGAGCACCTATTACCATCTAGTAGGCTTGCGTGCTCTGGCTCCGAGGATCGCGGGTTCAATCCCAAACCTTAACTCTTACCTTAACCCTATCCCAAACATTAACCCTTACCTTAACCAGTCAGAATTATTGCCTAAACTTAACTGTCAAAATTGTACGTTTATCCCCTGGACAAACGTTGAATACTGAAGTCAGACCATGATACCTTGTTAGAGAGAGAGGGGAAGGGAGAGGGGGAAAAACAAGCTCAACGGGCTGTCTCCGTGAAGAGCCTCATCATCTCCAGCAAGCCCAACTTTCACCAAATGAGATGTAGCCCTGGGCTATATATTAAAAATGCATATCAAAGCAAAGAAAAATGGACGTGAGAGATTCTAACTAAATAAATTAGCATATCTAACTATCAAATTGCCTTCCCCTCTCCAACTAGAAGAGAGGATAGAAATGAATAATAAAACAGAAGCAAAATAAATAATAAAATAAATAAAACAAAACAAGTGTAGCTGCAACTCAGAAACCCAACAGTAGGCCTACACACACGTGTTGCTATACAAAGATTTCAATACTCATTATATTCCTCATCGTATTTGAGGCATATACAACTCAAACTACCAAAATATGATATGGAAATGAGTGAGCATGATGTGGGGGACATAGTCATTAACTACAGGGTTTTAGGGCCTGGTTAAGCACAGGGCACTATAATATACCCTCTTCTGTTGTATGCATCCTGTATTCTTCATGACCCTAGACCTATAGTTTGAGCCATACTGTTTTTACTTTTATATCAGCAATTATATTTTGCACTGCATTTCACATTACTGTCAAGAAGTATAATAAAAAATCGATACATGTAAGTGCAACAATAAATATATGGTCA